>NC_133335.1:6592761-6810886 GCF_042186555.1 Aquarana catesbeiana
AATGAAGATCTGGTGTTCCTCCGACCCTTCTCCGAGGTGGAGGTCCTCCTAAATCAGTCTTTCTGCTCAAGGCGTCCAATCCGCATACTGGTGGCCATCAAATCGAAAGAGTAAGATTGTATCCATTGATTTCCTCCAGCACAGTTTATTATAAGTGTGGATGAAGGGCATGGTATTTTGGAGGATGGATGTGAGGTTCTAGGATCTTTCAAAAAAGACGGGAGGACTTGTAACATATAAGATAGTTACAGTGGGGAAAATAATGATTTGATCCCCTGCAAATTGTGTAAGTTTGTCCACTTACAAAGAAATGAAGGGTCTATATTTTTTATCATAGGTGTATTTTATATGATAGAGACAGAAAATCAACCAACAATCCAGAAAAAAACACAATACAAATGTTATAAATGGAGTAAAATAAGTACTTGATCCCCTACCAACCAACAATAATTCTGCCCCCCACAGACTGGCTCCAGTAGGTGCTCATGTTGTACACAGATTAGTCCTTTCAATGTAAGAAGGTTCTCCTAATGACAACTCGTTATGTGTATAAAAGACACCTGTCCACAGAATCTCTTTCTTCCATTCCAACCTCACCATCATGGGGAAGATCAGACAGCTGTCAGAGGACGTCAGGGACAAGATTGTAGACCTGCACAAGGCTGGAATGGGCTACAAGACCATCAGCAAGAAGCTTGGTGAGAAGGAGACAACTGTTGTGAATATTCAGAAAAGGAAGAAATACAAAGTAACCATGAATGGCCCTCGGTCTGGAGCTCCATGCAAGGTTTCACCTCATGGGGTGAGGATGATCATGAGAAAAGTGAGGGATCAGCCCAGAACTACACGGGAGGAGCTTGTGAATGATCTCAAGGCAGTTGGGACCACAGTCACCAAACAAACTATTGGTAACACAATACGCTGCCATGGATTGAAATCCTGCAGCACCCACAAGGTCCCCCTCCTCAAGAAGACACATGTACAGGTCCATCTGAAGTTTCCCAATGAACATCTAAATGATTCAGAGAATGATTGGAAGAAAGTGTTGTGGTCAGATGAGACCAAAATTGAGCTCTTTGTCATTCGACTTGGAGGAAGAAAAATGCTGACTATGACCCTAAGAACACCATCTCTACCGTCGAGCACGGAGGTGGAAACATGATGCTTTGGGGTTTTTTCTCTGCTAAAGGTACAGGCCGACTTTGCCGCATTGAGGAGCCAATGGACGGGGCCGTGTATTGTAAAATCTTGGATGAGAACCTTCTTCCCTCAGTCAGAACACTGAAGATGGGTCATGGACGGGTCTTCCAGCATGACAATGACCCAAAATATACCGCCAAGGCAACAAAGGAGTGGATCAAGAAGAAGCACATTAAGGTCATGGAGTGGTCTAGCCAGTCTCCAGACCTTAATCCCATAGAAAATTTATGGAGAGAGCTGAAACTTCGAGTTGCCAAGAGACAGCCAATAAACCTTAAGAATTTAGAGAAGATCTGTAAAGAAGAGTGGACCAAAATCCCTCCTGAGATGTGTGCAAACCTGATCACCACCTACAAGAAACGTCTGACCTCTGTGATCACCAACAAGGGTTTCTCCACCAACTACTAAGTCATGTTTTGCTTGGGGATCAAATACTTATTTTACTCACTGAACTGCAACTCAGTTTATAACATTTGTATCATGTGTGTTTTTTCTGGATTTTTGGTTGATATTCTGTCTCCATCATATAAAATACACCTATGATAAAAATTATAGACCCTTCATTTCTTTGTAAGGGGGCAAACTTACACAATCTGTAGGGGATCATTATTTTCCTTCCACTGTATAAGTGGATCCAATGACTTCCTCCAGCCTAATATAAAATAAGTCGTACAAAGCAGACAGGAGGACATATATGAGAATTGAACTGATTAGTATTGTATGAAGGAAACAGCAGAGGGGGCGCCGACTAAGTGCAGTATATATAAAACTTTATTAAAATCATAACTGGCAACTCACAAGATACATAAAGATAAGAGCGTGTGATCCACCCAGTGCGGTTTGCTGTTGAGCCTCAGTGCGTCTTCAGGAGCCAGGAAGCAGATGCTGCTGTCAGGAGCCGTGTTTGTTTCTGGTGTCCTACACGGCTCCTGAAGACACACCGAGGCTCAACAGCAATCCGCACTGGGTGGATTACACGCTCTTATCTTTATGTATCTCGTGAGTCGCCAGCTGCGATTTTTTTTTTTTTTAATAACTTTTTATTTCTATATACTGCACTTAGTTGGTGCCCTCTGCTGTTTCCTTGATATATTGCATCGCTTACTTCAGCCTCATTGAGGAGCCGCCACGGATATTTTTGGATTAGACTATTTAGTATAATCCTACATCCCCACGGCACATCGGTGTGTATGATTATGTTGTAGCTTAGCTGTATCCCCGCCTGCCCCATAATTCCCTGTATTGATATACTCCGGTCCGCCATGTGATATGTAGATGAAGATGGTCGGCCCCATATGAGATTGTCCTGATGTTGTCTTGTAATCTGTGTGGATGTGATGGAGAGATAAAGTGAGAGAAGTCCAATAAGGACATCCAGTCCCTGCGGACACATTGACAGATTTCATTCATTATGATCCCTACTCTTGGTGGTCCCGGTTCTGGAGATCCGGTGGTGGGAATGAGGTGGATTTGGTGCCGTATTTTGTTCTCTCTTCTGCAGAAGACAATAATGACGGATCTTATCGTTTCCTCTCTTCCTCTCAGGATTGTGAAGGTTCCGGACTCTCCGCAGGCTCTGTGTTTCCAGATCCGTGGCTCTACGCCGCCGTATGTCCACGCCGTGGGGCGAGGTGAGAACTCCCCAAAAAAAGCAGAACCCCTGATTTATATCACCCCGAGAAATGTTCTCTCTACAGCTTTTATTATACAAGAATTATGCCAGGTTTAGGGGAACATCAGCCAATAAAAAGAGGAGTTCCCCGATGTCTTCTCTATGTCTTCCCGATGTCTTCTCTATGTCTTCCCGATGTCTTCTCTATGTCTTCCCTATGTCTTCCCTATGTCTCCTCTATGTCTCCTCTATGTCTTCCCTATGTCTTCCCTATGTCTCCTCTATGTCTCCTCTATGTCTTCCCTATGTCTTCCCTATGTCTCCTCTATGTCTTCCCTATGTCTTCCCGATGTCTCCTCTATGTCTCCTCTATGTCTCCTCTATGTCTTCCCTATGTCTTCCCGATGTCTCCTCTATGTCTCCTCTATGTCTCCTCTATGTCTTCCCTATGTCTTCCCGATGTCTTCTCTATGTCTTCCCGATGTCTTCTCTATGTCTTCTCTATGTCTTCCCTATGTCTCCTCTATGTCTTCCCGATGTCTCCTCTATGTCTCCTCTATGTCTCCTCTATGTCTTCCCTATGTCTTCCCTATGTCTTCCCTATGTCTTCCCTATGTCTCCTCTATGTCTTCCCTATGTCTCCTCTATGTCTTCCCTATGTCTTCCCTATGTCTTCCCTATGTCTTCCCTATGTCTCCTCTATGTCTTCCCTATGTCTTCCCTATGTCTCCTCTATGTCTTCCCTATGTCTTCCCTATGTCTCCTCTATGTCTTCCCTATGTCTCCTCTATGTCTCCTCTATGTCTCCTCTATGTCTTCCCTATGTCTTCCCTATGTCTTCCCTATGTCTCCTCTATGTCTTCCCTATGTCTCCTCTATGTCTTCCCTATGTCTCCTCTATGTCTTCCCTATGTCTCCTCTATGTCTTCCCTATGTCTTCCCTATGTCTCCTCTATGTCTTCCCTATGTCTCCTCTATGTCTTCCGTATGTCTCCTCTATGTCTTCCCTATGTCTCCTCTATGTCTTCCCTATGTCTTCCCTATGTCTCCTCTATGTCTTCCCTATGTCTCCTCTATGTCTCCTCTATGTCTTCCCTATGTCTTCTCTATGTCTTCCCTATGTCTCCTCTATGTCTTCCCTATGTCTCCTCTATGTCTTCCCTATGTCTTCCCTATGTCTCCTCTATGTCTTCCCTATGTCTCCTCTATGTCTCCTCTATGTCTTCCCTATGTCTCCTCTATGTCTCCTCTATGTCTCCCCTATGTCTTCCCTATGTCTCCTCTATGTCTCCTCTATGTCTTCCCTATGTCTTCCCTATGTCTCCTCTATGTCTTCCCTATGTCTTCCCTATGTCTCCTCTATGTCTTCCCTATGTCTCCTCTATGCTCAGGGGGAGACTAAAGAGATCCAGTTCAATGTTCATACAGAGGAGGGACCCCAAACCTATCAATACGAGGGCCACATGCTATACTTCACAATGTATTCACAGGCCTATTTGTTTTATAAATGAGTCCCCCCTTACAACAAGGTCCCCATCAGAGTCCCCCCCTATACATCAGGGTCCCCCTCAGAGTCCCCCCCCCTATACATCAGGATCCCCCTCAGAGTCCCCCCCTATACATTAGGGTCCCCCTCAGAGTCCCCCCCTATACATTAGGGTCCCCCTCAGAGTCCCCCCCTATACATTAGGGTCCCCCTCAGAGTCCCCCCCTATACATTAGGGTCCCCCTCAGAGTCCCCCCCTATACATTAGGGTCCCCCCTCAGAGTCCCCCCCTATACATTAGGGTCCCCCCCTGTACATCGGGGTCCCCCTCAGAGTCCCCCCCTGTACATCAGAGTCCCCCCTATACATCAGGGTCCCCCTCAGAGTCCTCCCCCTGTACATCAGGGTCCCACCCTGTACATCGGGGTCCCCCCCTGTACATCGGGGTCCCCCCCTGTACATCGGGGTCCCCCTCAGAGTCCCCCCCTGTACATCAGGGTCCCCCTCAGAGTCCCCCCCTGTACATCAGGATCCCCCTCAGAGTCCCCCCCTGTACATCAGGGTCCCCCTCAGAGTCCCCCCTATACATCAGGGTCCCCCTCAGAGTCCCCCCTATACATCCGGGTCCCCCTCAGAGTCCCCCCTATACATCCGGGTCCCCCTCAGAATCCCCCCCTATACATCAGGGTCTCCCCTATACATCCGGGTCCTCCTCAGAGTCCCCCCTATACATCCGGGTCCCCCTCAGAGTCCCCCCTATACATCCGGGTCCCCCTCAGAGTCCCCCCTATACATCCGGGTCCCCCTCAGAGTCCCCCTATACATCCGGGTCCCCCTCAGAGTCCCCCCTATACATCCGGGTCCCCCTCAGAGTCCCCCCTATACATCCGGGTCCCCCTCAGAGTCCCCCCTATACATCCGGGTCCCCCTCAGAGTCCCGCCTATATATCCGGGTCCCCCTCAGAGTCCCGCCTATACATCCGGGTCCCCCTCAGAGTCCCCCCTATACATCCGGGTCCCCCTCAGAGTCCCCCCTATACATCCGGGTCCCCCTCAGAGTCCCCCCTATACATCCGGGTCCCCCTCAGAGTCCCCCCTATACATCCGGGTCCCCCTCAGAGTCCCCCCTATACATCCGGGTCCCCCTCAGAGTCCCCCCTATACATCCGGGTCCCCCTCAGAATCCCCCCCTATACATCCGGGTCCCCCTCAGAATCCCCCCCTATACATCCGGGTCCCCCTCAGAATCCCCCCCTATACATCCGGGTCCCCCTCAGAATCCCCCCCTATACATCCGGGTCCCCCTCAGAATCCCCCCCTATACATCCGGGTCCCCCTCAGAATCCCCCCCTATACATCCGGGTCCCCCTCAGAATCCCCCCCTATACATCCGGGTCCCCCTCAGAATCCCCCCCTATACATCCGGGTCCCCCTCAGAATCCCCCCCTATACATCCGGGTCCCCCTCAGAATCCCCCCCTATACATCCGGGTCCCCCTCAGAATCCCCCCCTATACATCCGGGTCCCCCTCAGAATCCCCCCCTATACATCCGGGTCCCCCTCAGAATCCCCCCCTATACATCCGGGTCCCCCTCAGAATCCCCCCCTATACATCCGGGTCCCCCTCAGAATCCCCCCCTATACATCCGGGTCCCCCTCAGAATCCCCCCCTATACATCCGGGTCCCCCTCAGAATCCCCCCCTATACATCCGGGTCCCCCTCAGAATCCCCCCCTATACATCCGGGTCCCCCTCAGAATCCCCCCCTATACATCCGGGTCCCCCTCAGAATCCCCCCCTATACATCCGGGTCCCCCTCAGAATCCCCCCCTATACATCCGGGTCCCCCTCAGAATCCCCCCCTATACATCCGGGTCCCCCTCAGAATCCCCCCCTATACATCCGGGTCCCCCTCAGAATCCCCCCCTATACATCCGGGTCCCCCTCAGAATCCCCCCCTATACATCCGGGTCCCCCTCAGAATCCCCCCCTATACATCCGGGTCCCCCTCAGAATCCCCCCCTATACATCCGGGTCCCCCTCAGAATCCCCCCCTATACATCCGGGTCCCCCTCAGAATCCCCCCCTATACATCCGGGTCCCCCTCAGAATCCCCCCCTATACATCCGGGTCCCCCTCAGAATCCCCCCCTATACATCCGGGTCCCCCTCAGAATCCCCCCCTATACATCCGGGTACCCCTCAGAATCCCCCCTATACATCCGGGTCCCCCTCAGAATCCCCCCCTATACATCAGGATCTCCCCTATACATCAGGGTCCCCCTCAGAATCCCCCCCTATACATCAGGGTCTCCCCTATACATCAGGGTCCCCCCTATACATCCGGGTCCCCCTCAGAGTCCCCCCCTATACATCCGGGTCCCCCTCAGAATCCCCCCCTATACATCCGGGTCCCCCTCAGAATCCCCCCCTATACATCCGGGTCCCCCTCAGAATCCCCCCCTATACATCCGGGTCCCCCTCAGAATCCCCCCCTATACATCCGGGTCCCCCTCAGAATCCCCCCCTATACATCCGGGTCCCCCTCAGAATCCCCCCCTATACATCCGGGTCCCCCTCAGAATCCCCCCCTATACATCCGGGTCCCCCTCAGAATCCCCCCCTATACATCCGGGTCCCCCTCAGAATCCCCCCCTATACATCCGGGTCCCCCTCAGAATCCCCCCCTATACATCAGGGTCTCCCCTATACATCAGGGTCCCCCCTATACATCCGGGTCCCCCCTATACATCCGGGTCCCCCTCAGAGTCCCCCCTATACATCCGGGTCCCCCTCAGAGTCCCCCCTATACATCCGGGTCCCCCTCAGAGTCCCCCCTATACATCCGGGTCCCCCTCAGAGTCCCCCCTATACATCCGGGTCCCCCTCAGAGTCCCCCCTATACATCCGGGTCCCCCTCAGAGTCCCCCCTATACATCCGGGTCCCCCTCAGAGTCCCCCCTATACATCCGGGTCCCCCTCAGAGTCCCCCCTATACATCCGGGTCCCCCTCAGAGTCCCCCCTATACATCCGGGTCCCCCTCAGAGTCCCCCCTATACATCCGGGTCCCCCTCAGAGTCCCCCCTATACATCCGGGTCCCCCTCAGAGTCCCCCCTATACATCCGGGTCCCCCTCAGAGTCCCCCCTATACATCCGGGTCCCCCTCAGAGTCCCCCCTATACATCCGGGTCCCCCTCAGAGTCCCCCCTATACATCCGGGTCCCCCTCAGAGTCCCCCCTATACATCCGGGTCCCCCTCAGAGTCCCCCCTATACATCCGGGTCCCCCTCAGAGTCCCCCCTATACATCCGGGTCCCCCTCAGAGTCCCCCCTATACATCCGGGTCCCCCTCAGAGTCCCCCCTATACATCCGGGTCCCCCTCAGAGTCCCCCCTATACATCCGGGTCCCCCTCAGAGTCCCCCCTATACATCCGGGTCCCCCTCAGAGTCCCCCCTATACATCCGGGTCCCCCTCAGAGTCCCCCCTATACATCCGGGTCCCCCTCAGAGTCCCCCCTATACATCCGGGTCCCCCTCAGAGTCCCCCCTATACATCCGGGTCCCCCTCAGAGTCCCCCCTATACATCCGGGTCCCCCTCAGAGTCCCCCCTATACATCCGGGTCCCCCTCAGAGTCCCCCCTATACATCCGGGTCCCCCTCAGAGTCCCCCCTATACATCCGGGTCCCCCTCAGAGTCCCCCCTATACATCCGGGTCCCCCTCAGAGTCCCCCCTATACATCCGGGTCCCCCTCAGAGTCCCCCCTATACATCCGGGTCCCCCTCAGAGTCCCCCCTATACATCCGGGTCCCCCTCAGAGTCCCCCCTATACATCCGGGTCCCCCTCAGAGTCCCCCCTATACATCCGGGTCCCCCTCAGAGTCCCCCCTATACATCCGGGTCCCCCTCAGAGTCCCCCCTATACATCCGGGTCCCCCTCAGAGTCCCCCCTATACATCCGGGTCCCCCTCAGAGTCCCCCCTATACATCCGGGTCCCCCTCAGAGTCCCCCCTATACATCCGGGTCCCCCTCAGAGTCCCCCCTATACATCCGGGTCCCCCTCAGAGTCCCCCCTATACATCCGGGTCCCCCTCAGAGTCCCCCCTATACATCCGGGTCCCCCTCAGAGTCCCCCCTATACATCCGGGTCCCCCTCAGAGTCCCCCCTATACATCCGGGTCCCCCTCAGAGTCCCCCCTATACATCCGGGTCCCCCTCAGAGTCCCCCCTATACATCCGGGTCCCCCTCAGAGTCCCCCCTATACATCCGGGTCCCCCTCAGAGTCCCCCCTATACATCCGGGTCCCCCTCAGAGTCCCCCCTATACATCCGGGTCCCCCTCAGAGTCCCCCCTATACATCCGGGTCCCCCTCAGAGTCCCCCCTATACATCCGGGTCCCCCTCAGAGTCCCCCCTATACATCTGGGTCCCCCTAAGAATCCCCCCCTATACATCCGGGTCCCCCTCAGAATCCCCCCCTATACATCAGGGTCTCCCCTATACATCAGGGTCCTCCTCAGAGTCCCCCCTATACATCAGGGTCCCCCCTATACATCCGGGTCCCCCTCAGAGTCCCCCCTATACATCCGGGTCCCCCTCAGAGTCCCCCCTATACATCCGGGTCCCCCTCAGAGTCCCCCCTATACATCCGGGTCCCCCTCAGAGTCCCCCCTATACATCCGGGTCCCCCTCAGAGTCCCCCCTATACATCCGGGTCCCCCTCAGAGTCCCCCCTATACATCCGGGTCCCCTCAGAGTCCCCCCTATACATCCGGGTCCCCCTCAGAGTCCCCCCTATACATCAGGGTCCCCCCTATACATCCAGGTCCCCCTCAGAGTCCCCCCTATACATCCGGGTCCCCCTCAGAATCCCCCCCTATACATCCGGGTCCCCCTCAGAATCCCCCCCTATACATCCGGGTCCCCCTCAGAATCCCCCCCTATACATCCGGGTCCCCCTCAGAATCCCCCCCTATACATCCGGGTCCCCCTCAGAATCCCCCCCTATACATCAGGATCTCCCCTATACATCAGGGTCCCCCTCAGAGTCCCCCCTATACATCAGGGTCCCCCCTATACATCAGGGTCCCCCTCAGAGTCCCCCCTATACATCAGGGTCCCCCCTATTCATCAGGGTCCCCCGCAGAGTCCCCCCTATTAGAATCGTCCTTAGCCTTGTAAGGCTTACAGCATGGCTGTAGAAAGAGGTCTTGAAGGAAGAAGGTTCCTGTAAATCCTCCTGTAAATTTTAGGTGCAAGAACGTCATTGGTTGTTAGGACGCTGGAGGGAGAGGCGGAGACCACAGGCAGCCCCGCTGACCCGAATCCTTAGTCTATGGAGGACACACCACGGACCCTAGCTGGGGGCTGGATAGAATCCTACAGTGGGCCGTAGAGACCCCTAATATAGACTATAACTCACTGCTGCCCTCTGGTGGAATTTGTACATTGGCTGCTGTGGTCAGTTGAGTCTTTCCAAGTACAATGAAGTCCCCCTCTTCTGTGTCCCCCGTTCCCAAGCCCCTTCCACCAGACTCTGTGGTAATGGGTTCCTCTAGAGGGGAGGAACGTGCCGCCATCACATGCTAAGTATTAGGCCCCCACATGTGTGTGCAGATCGCCCGGCCCATCCACATTCCAACATCTGGCGTGTTGTTGTCGGACGCAGCAGACGGTTTTATCGCCCCCCAGACAAAGATTTATTAAAGCTTTGAAAACAAACACAGAGAAGATTTTACACATGAAAACACTTTCCTCACCAAATAGACACCATCAAGTCAGACCGCCGCTCCACGCTGCTTCCTGATTGGCTGAGATCAGAATATACAGGAGACCTTTGGGCCCAATGCCGCCATGAGAAGTTGACGGGACATGTCCAGGAATGTGAAGTCCCCGCGGTGTACAGACGATGAGCGCCGACTTCGCAATAAGAAAATAAACACGCTACTGTACGGCGTTCCGAGGGTCCGGGGGTCCTCTAATGTGGGGACGCGGCGTGTGGCGACCAATCACTGCGAGGGATAACATTCCGGGGACACCTGCTCGCCATATTCAACTTCTGCCACAAAACTGTTACTTTGTATCTTTATTCTGATCATAGAAGGATCCAAAATGATACAAAAGTATCCAAGCCGAGACAGGGGGAGGGGCTCATTCACACCAAGCGCAGCGCGGGAAAACGTCCGATTTTGGGCACGTGCCCGCACCGCACCTGCTGTGAATAAGCCCCTCCCCCTGTCACGGCTTAGATACTTTTGTATCATTTTGGATCCTTCTATGATCAGAATAAAGATACAAAGTGACGTAAATATGGCGAGCAGCTGAGCGCACATCTGTCCCCGGAATGTTATCCCTCGCACGAAAACGCACGCCCTTCTGGTGCCATTAAGGCATTTTTATGAATGTGCATTTTTGTGCGCTTTTTGGTGCGTTTTTCGTAGTACGCGCTCGGGGCAGCCCATTCCTTGTACCTTTTTGGGCATTTAAACATGCGCACACTTGGGATTGCGTCCAAAAAATGCGCACTCTTGGGAACGCGTCCAAAAAATACACACACTTGGGATTGCGTCCAAAAAATGCGCACTCTTGGGAACGCGTCCAAAAAATGCGCACTCTTGGGAACGCGTCCAAAAAATGCGCACTCTTGGGAATGTGTAATAAAATTTGCATGCTTGGAAACGCGTTTTAAAAAAAAATGCGCAGGTTTGGGCGCACCTGGTGTGAACGAGGCTCACATCTCCCGATGTTGGATTGGGCGATTGTTTGATGTGAATTCTTTATATATGGATTTCCTCGCTGACTTTTTTGTTGTTGTCTGCAGGCTCGCAGGCGGCCGCGGTCGGCCTCCACCCCGGACAGTGCGTCCTGAAAGTGAACGGTAACAACGTCACACATGACAGCCACATCGAGGTCCTCGAGCACTTCACTGCCTACCGCAAGAACCCCCAAAATCCTCTGGTGAGTATAAGGAGGGGAGGGGTGTCCTGGGGAACTACAAGTCTCAGCAGACCTGGGGATGGAAAGGCGCTGAGCCGTGTCTGTGATTTGCAGGGCCTCTATCAGTGGATTTATCGCACCCACGAGGACGCCGAGGAGGACCGGGAGCAGCGCTGTACATCGGAGGATTGTCTGAACGGCGGCGGAGTGTGCGAGGGCGGCGCTCTGGGCAGAGGACTCCATGACAGGCAGACAGGTACCGCGGGGGCGGGGCTTATGAGACTTCTTGTTAGTATAAAGAGAGATTGATCTGAGATGACATCATCAGCAGACAAGCGTTCCCCTTTATATAAAATCATCGTCTGGATCTCGGCCACGCCCCCCCCCCCCTCGGTCTGTATATCGCTCACATAGACTGTGGCTGTGTTAGATCCGGGCCCTGTAGATTCTGGCAGTGAGCAGGTTAACGGCGTCGTGTTTCCACCGAAGCGATAAACCTGATCCGCCGCGCTGCGTCCAATGACGGGAAATCATCAATTATTAATCACCGCCGTCCCATTCCCTGAACCCCTCACCCGCTCCCTGCACTCCGCTTCCACCTGATGTATAAATAGCGTGCCGCGCCGTGACGTCTTCCCTGCAGCGTCTGCAGAGCATCGCTCCCTCCCCCTCCTGACAGATCCATATTGATATATTCTGCAGAACATCGCTCCCTCCCCCTCCTGACAGATCCATATTGATATATTCTGCAGAACATCATTCCCCCCCCTCCTGACAGATCCATATATGATATATTCCGCAGATTATCTCATCACTGACCTCTCTGTAGATCTGCAGAACATCGCTCCCTCCCCTCCCCCTCCTGACAGATCCATATTAATATATTCTGCAGATTATCTCATCACTGACCTCTCTACAGATCTGCAGAACATCGCTCCCTCCCCTCCCCCTCCTGACATAGTGATATATTCTGCAGATTATCTCATCACTGACCTCTCTACTGATCTGCAGAGCATCGCTCCCTCCCCTCCCCCCTCCTGACAGATCCATATTGATATATTCTGCAGATTATCTCATCACTGACCTCTATGGAGATCTGCAGAACATCGCTCCCTCCCCTCCCCCTCCTGACAGATCCATATTAATATATTCTGCAGATTATCCCATCACTGACCTCTCTACCGATCTGCAGAGCATCGCTCCCTCCCCTCCCCCTCCTGACAGATCCACATTGATATATTCTGCAGATTATCTCATCACTGACCTCTATGGAGATCTGCAGAACATCGCTCCCTCCCCTCCCCCTCCTGACAGATCCATATTGATATATTCTGCAGATTATCCCATCACTGACCTCTCTACAGATCTGCAGAGCATCGCTCCCTCCCCTCCCCCTCCTGACAGATCCACATTGATATATTCTGCAGATTATCTCATCACTGACCTCTATGGAGATCTGCAGAACATCGCTCCCTCCCCTCCCCCTCCTGACAGATCCATATTGATATATTCTGCAGATTATCCCATCACTGACCTCTCTACAGATCTGCAGAGCATCGCTCCCTCCCCTCCCCCTCCTGACAGATCCACATTGATATATTCTGCAGATTATCCCATCACTGACCCCTCTACAGATCTGCAGAACATCGCTCCCTCCCCTCCCCCTCCTGACAGATCCATATTGATATATTCTGCAGATTATCTCATCACTGACCTCTATGGAGATCTGCAGAACATCGCACCCTCCCCTCCCCCTCCTGACAGATCCATATTGATATATTCTGCAGATTATCTCATCACTGACCTCTATGGAGATCTGCAGAACATCGCTCCCTCCCCTCCCCCTCCAGAGAGATCCATATATGATATACTCTGCAGATTATCTCATCTCATTATTTCTGATTTGTTGGGAGGGATTGTTGGGTGTCTCTTCTATCTTCTCCTGTGTTCTTGCTGTAGGTCCGGCCTGTAATCTGATCTCCCCGGTGGGTGAGGACGGGCCCCTCATTAATCTGACGGTGGAGAACATCCAGCTGGAGCACGGTGTGGTGTACGAGTACGTGAACACGGCCGGGATCAAGTGTCACGTCCTGGAGAAGATCCTGGAGCCTCGGGGGTTGTTTGGAATCACGGCCAAGGTGAGAACGACCCGGAGGAGGAGGAACGCCGATCTCTGTACCGCCTGAGCGGCGCCGGGACAAACGCCACCCGCAGGGCGGCTCTGCGGGTCACTGCAATGATGGGTGCTAAAGTCACACTGAACACACAATGTGTCATTTCCATTGTCCCCTCTACTTCTGTATGGGGGTGACGGCTCTGTAATTATTTTAATTAAAAAAAAAACATCGAAGTCCCTTTTTCTTAATGGCCATCCAGCTTGTCACATGACCCAGCTCTCTCCCAGCCTGTCTGCAGGGAAACATGAGCAGGAGGAGCGTCAGGCAGATCAGTGGCTGTCCGATCTTATTTGTAATATTGGGGCTTCTACAGTGCCTTAAAAAAAGTATTCATACCCCTTGACATTTCCCACATTTTGTCATGTTATAACCAAAAACATAAATGTATTTTATTGGGATGTTATGAGATAGACCAACACAAAGTGTCACATAATTGTGAAGTGGAAGGAAAATGATAAATGATACAAATAAATATGTGAAAAGTGTGGGGGGTACATTTGTATAGCGCCCCCCGGAGTCAATACTTTGTAGAACCCCCTTTCTCTACAAGTCTTTTTGGGGATGTCTCTACCAGCTGAATTTAACATTTTTTACAAATAAATATGTGAAAAGTGTGGGGGGGGCATTTGTATTCATCCCCCTTTACTCCGATACCCCTAACTAAAATCCGGAGGATCACTGTATTTATACTGAGATTAAATGACACACAGGTGGACTCTATTTACTAATTAGGTGACTTCTGAAGGCAACTGGATCCACTAGATTTTAGTTAGGGGTATCAGAGTAAAGGGGGCTGAATACAAATGCCCCCCCACACTTTTCACATATTTATTTGTATCATTTATCATTTTCCTTCCACTTCACAATTATGTGACACTTTGTGTTGGTCCATCACATAAAATCCCAATAAAATACATTTTTTTACGTTTTTGGTTGTAACATGACAAAATGTGGGAAATCTCAAGGGGTATGAATACTTTTTCAAGGCACTGTGTTGTTCTCTTGACTTTTTAAGTCCTCGGTACCAACAGAATCCAACATCGGTGGGAAATTCTCCTGATTTTAGATGTGTGAAGTCTCTCTCTGTGTGTGTTTTGTATGACGAGGTGTTTTGTATTGCGCAGATCCTGCAGGCGTTTATCGCGGACGACAACCAGTTTGTGAAGAATTGTGTGCGGCTCCTCGCTATGAGTAAGTCGGTGATAACGATGCCGCAGTACGAATTCCGCCACATCTGTGACACCAAGCTGGACAACATCAGCCGGAGGATCTCCAGCTACGAGCAGGTGAGGGCGCCACCACGTCTCATCCTGTCCACCTTCCCCGCGTCCTCCTCATAGCGCTCCTCTGTAGTGATCTTTCTCTATCTAATCACTCATCTAAGTTGTAGAAAGTGTTACATTGAAGAATAATGCTGCACACCTATCATATAACCAGAGATGACACCCCCTGCTCTTTACAACAAAATGTTTTCAGTAACAATCTTGAAATTAAAAAAATAAAAAAGCAATAAAAATGAAACACAGACAGTACAGACTGCGGTGTTTCCTAATCTTACCATCCAGTGTAGAATTGCCCCCCATTGGTGGTCATTGTGGGTGACGCGGGACTCACATGTTGTGCTGCCTCTCAGTTTGCAGACGAGTTGAAGATGAAAGTGAGTCCGTCATTTAAACAAGCGACCGGCGACACCCACCTGCTGCACAGTATGGACTTCTGTCCCACCAACTACCACATCAACCTCATGGAGGTCTCCTACCCCAAAACCAGCACCACCGTGGGGCGCTCCTTCAGCATCCGCTTTGGCCGCAAGAACTCCTTCTTTGGCCTGGATCCAGATCAGGGTAAGATTGGGACCAACTCCTACCTCCCCACCCCCCATCCAGATCAGGATAAGATTGGGACCAACTCCTACCTCCCCACCCCCCATCCAGATCAGGGTAAGACTGGGACCATCTCCTACCTCCCCACCCCACCCCACCCCCCCATCCAGATCAGGGTAAGACTGGGGCCAACACCTACCTCCCCCCCCCCCCCCCCCATCCAGATCAGGGTAAGATTGGGACCAACTCCTACGTCCCCACCCCCCATCCAGATCAGGGTAAGACTGGGGCCAACTCCTACCTCCCCACCCCCTATCCAGATCAGGGTAAGACTGGGGCCAACTCCTACCTCCCCACCCCCCATCCAGATCAGGGTAAGACTGGGGCCAACTCCTACCTCCCCACCCCCCATCCAGATCAGGGTAAGACTGGGGCCAACTCCTACCTCCCCACCCCCCATCCAGATCAGGGTAAGACTGGGACCAACTCCTACCTCCCCACCCCCTATCCAGATCAGGGTAAGACTGGAGCCAACTCCTACCTCCCCACCCCCCATCCAGATCAGGGTAAGATTGGGACCAACTCCTACCTCCCCCCCCCCCATCCAGATCAGGGTAAGATTGGGACCAACTCCTACCTCCCCACCCCCTATCCAGATCATGGGTAACATTGGGACCCAGAATTTTTTCTATCCCTCCATGTCTACCTCCCTTTCCTCTCATATCCCTCCCACCTCTCTTTCTGGTCCATTTCTCCCTCCCTCCCTTTCCCCTTCCTCTCTTTCACATATCCCCCCCCCCTCCTTCATATCTCTCTCATCTCTACCCCCACATATCACTCTCTCTTCTCCCCCTCCCCCTCCTTCACATATCTCTCTCTTCTCCACCCCCCACCTCCTATACATATCTCCCCCCCCCCTTCACATATGCCCCCCCCCCCCCACCTCCTTCACATTTCTCTTCCCCCTTCCACATATCACTCTCTCTCTCTCTCTCCCCCTCCTTCCTTCCTTCGCATATCTCTCTCACCCCCCCCCCCCCTTTCCACATAGCACTCTCTTTTTCTCTCTCTCCCTCCTTCACATATCCTCCCCCACTTTCCACATATCTCCCCCCCCCCCCCCCAACTTTCACATATCTCCTCTTCTCTCTCTCCTCTCCCTCACAAATCTCTCTCCTTTCTCTTCCCATCCTTCACATATATCTATCTCTCGTACAGATCTTTATCTCTCCCATGTATATATCTCTCTTATTGTCACCTCTTTTGCACCCCCCCCCATCTCCTCTCTCTCCCCCCTCTATTCTAGTCCTGTACATATTAGCAGTTGATGAGGACAGGGTGGAAGTTTTGGGGTGCTGGTTGTGAGTTCTGGTCCTGACCTTGCTCTTCCTCTCTCTCTTCAGTCGGCACTTTGAACCCCATGCTGTATTCGCAGCACTCTATCGCCAGTATGGCGGCTCCAGCCTGGAGGTGTGTGATGAGCACAGAGGAGGAGGATGGGATGAACGGCAGTTTCCAGGACGGCAGCTTCTCTCAGATGAATGGAGGGATGAACCCGGAGGATCACGGTCTGAGCTTCTTAATGAAACATGATGACTTGGAGATCCAGGACTCCTACCTGCAGCTCTTCAACAAGCTGGACTTCGCTCTGAAGGAGATGAAGCAATACGTCACCCAGATCAACAAGTAAGACATTTGGAAACCTCATATCGTGATGCTGAGTGCAGTAACCCATAGCGACCAGCTACCAGCCTGCATCACTGATCTAATTGTTCCACAGCGATGATAGGTGTTATCTGATTACCTGCTATGGGATATTTCACATAATGGTTAGGCTGGAGTCCTGCATTGAAGATCTGTGCCCTTTTCTTATTTATTGTTAGTATAACTTCCATAAATGTTCTTTGTGATGCAGTTCTGGGGGTTCACAGTGCTTTATTTCTTCATAGAAGTCAGCATGGTAATTTTGTAGACCATAATTTCCCCCACTCTTTTTTACTCTGCAGGCTGCTGTCCACCATCACAGAGCCCTTGGAGCGAGACACCACCTCTGAGCCCATGTCCACAAGCGAGACGCCCCCCTCCTCACTGGGGGCTGAGGATGGAGATGGGGACAGGATGGAACCAGGTGGCATCAAGAAAGTTTGTTTTAAGGTATTGGAGGAGGACCAGGAGGACTCAGGACACGATACAGTCAGCTACAGAGACTCCTACAGGTCAGTTCTGGCTCTTCAGTAACCTTTATTAGTCAATGTGCAACCGATGCAGAGACTGTGTGCTTATTATGAAACCCCCTGGCAGGTGACACAGTTGATATTCAGAGCACCCCTCCTGTAGTGATGGTTCAGAAATCTAATGGTCCTTGATTTTACTCTCTGCAAACTGACAGCAGAGTAGTCAGGTTCAGGTAGAGGTTGTGGCAGGCAGCAGACAAGAGGTCCAGACAGAGCTCAAGGTAGGCGGCAGGCAAGAGATTAGTCAGGTCCGGGCTGAGGTTGCGGCAGGCAAGAGAGTAATCAGTTCCAGGCAGAGGTCAAGGCAAGTGGTAGACAAGAGTCCAGAAAGAGGTCAAGGCAGTAGTCAGGTTCCGTAAGAGGTTGTGGCAGGCAGCAGACAAGATGTCCAGAAAGACGCCAAGGCAGGCAACAGGCAAGACAGTAGTCAGGTTTCCGGTAGAGGTTGTGGCAGGCAGCAGACAAGATGTCCAGAAAGACGTCAAGGCAGGCAGCAGGCAAGACAGTAGTCAAGTTCCGGTAGAGGTTGTGGCAGGCAGCAGACAAGATGTCCAGAAAGACGTCAAGGCAGGCAGCAGGCAAGACAGTAGTCAGGTTCCAGTAGAGGTTGTGGCAGGCAAAAGAGTAATCCGGTCAAGGCAGGTGGTGGACAAGAGTCCAGACAGAGGTTCAGGCAGACGGTAGGCAATAGAGTAGTCAGTTCCTGGCAGAGGTTGTGGGCAAGCGGCTGCAAGAGGGTAGCAGGTCCATTCAGAGGTCAAGGCAGGCAGCAGGCAAGAGGGTAGTCCAGGCAGATGTCGAGGGAGGCAGCAGGGAACAGAGTAGTCCAGTCCAGGTAAAGGTCGAGACAGACAGCAGGCAAGAGAGTAGTCAGGTCCGTCAGAGTTCCTGGGCAGGCAGCAGGCAAGAGATTAGTCCTGTTCAAGCAGAGGCTGAGGCAAGCAACAGACAAGAGAGTAGCCAGGTCCAAGCAGAAGTTGAGGCAGAACAGAGAGTAGTCCAGTCCAGTTGAGGCAGAAAAGAGAGTAGTCAGGTCAGGCAATCCAGGTCAGCAGCAGGTAAGCGGTGGTAGGTTCAGCATTATAGAAAACTAGCTCTAAGGTAGCTGAGGCTTAAACACCGCACCAGCCACTTCAAAGGCTGGTGCTTAAATACCCTCCTGATCAGAGAACATGCCCAGCATCATCAACTAGCACCAATGTGCATTGACATGGATGAATGCTAATGCTCACACACCGGTACCCTGGAAAACTTGGGAATCCTGGAGATCTAGAGATCCTGGACATACTGAAGGTCTAACCACTGTAACAGTGCTTTTAGATGTACAATCTGACACACCACCATTTATAAAATATCCCACCGCCTTTTCTGAAGCCGAATGCTGAGCCATGGAGACCCTCTTGGCCTTCTGGACCCTTTAGTAGGGGGCTGCTGGTTCTAGTTTTGCTCAGTAAAGATAAAGGTGATGAGGGGATAAATATAGCAGAGGCTCCACATACCACTTTTGAACACACTTGATGAATTATGAGGAATTTTTTTTTCTAGTAACGTGAAAATTCTATGGAACAAGCCCGCCATCTTGATGGCTTTGATTACTGAGTAGATGGTGACTGATTATGTAGGATATGCCGTCCCATGACTTGATATTATGATTATTCATGTATAGTGTCGGATCTCTCCACAGTGAGTGTAACAGTAATCGTGATTCGGTCCTGTCCTACACCAGCGTGCGCAGTAACAGCTCGTACCTGGGGAGCGATGAAATGGGTTCAGGTGAGTCTCATTCGTTGGTCTCCTTGTAACACTCTCAGACATGTTATTAATGGAGTTTATATCGGTACTAAAACCTCGTCTTTAGATCAGGGTATAGACCAGGCATTTTCAACCAGGGTTCCTCAAGATGTTGATAGGAGTTGCTTGAGCTGTGGCTAGTTGGCAGCCGCCATTAACCACTTACCTTGGAGAAGCAGCAGAGATGTGTCTTCTCCTTAAAGAGCCACTGGTGAATACATTCCTACTTCCCCACTTGGAGCAGACACAGCCAGACACACAGCATCTTCTTCATTCTTCCACTGGCTCAGAATACAGTCTAGGGATTCTTATTATGGTCTTTATTGATGAACGATGAACTGGGATAGGGAGGGAGGAAGCATGGGACATGCAGAAAACTGTAGAACTGGGTAACTTGAGGACTCCTCAATTTGTGGCTGCACTGTATGGACTGCTGCCGCCACTGTACATACGGAATGTCCCACAGGATCTCTATGCTGATGGTGACCTGTACTCTCTCTGGAGCTAAAAGCTGCACGCAGTCACTTTCTCTCAGCGCTGGGGTCTTCCACTCACATAGCCAGAGGATCAGGTTGCCCCTGCCGATATCCACCAGGATCTTCCTTGTGAGGAATATGTAGACTCACAACTCCATAGGACATCTGGACTCTTTCCTACCAACTTCCTTTTGGCTTTCTCCAGCGAGTTTCTCCTAACCAAACTTGATCCATCGACACAGATTTGCAAATAGGCCCCCCCCCAGCTAATCATAGTTAAGACTTCGGTGTCTTCCTCAAGACTTTCTCTAGGCAGGACTGGGCCCAAGAACACTGCCCTTGATGCTCATGCCCCAGACTATTTATGGTCTCTCTCACCACCTTCTGGGCACATCAGCCCAGGGATTGGCTGGAGTCCAATTAATATTCAGGCTGTCTGCTCTTCCTCCCGTATACTTCTAAAATCCTCTAGAACAGGGGTCTTCAAACTGGTTTACAGTCTTCAGACTTTAGGGTGGCCGGACTGTGGCCATTGGGGGTACAAAATGTCACGGCATCAGTTGGAGTAAACAATCCTTCATCATTGGTGTCAGTGGGAGAAATTGTGTCCCATCATTGGTGTCGTTGGGAGAAATTGTGTCCCATCATAGGTGTCATTGGGCCCCATTGTTGGTGTAATTTTGAGGAATTGTGCCCCATCACAGGTATCATTGGGCCCTATTGTTGGTGTCATATTGAGGTATTGTGTCCCATCATAGGTGTCATTGGGAGGAATTGTGTCCCATCATAGGTGTCATTAGGCCCCATTGTTGGTGTAATTTTGAGGAATTGTGCCCCATCACAGGTATCATTGGGCCCTATTGTTGGTGTCATATTGAATTATTGTGTTCCGTCATAGGTGGCATTGGGCCCGATTGTTGGTGTAATTTTGAGGACTTGTGTCCCATCATAGGGGCCGCATTGTTGGTGTCATTGGGAGAAATTGTGCCCCCATAGTAGATGTCGATGGGAGGAAGTGTGTCCTTTATTGGTGTCAGAGAATAAAATAGCAAGGGCCGCAGTTTGGAGACCACTGCTCTAGAAGACAGGGGAAAGTAACAGCAGCAGCCTGTGAAACACTGAGCAGCCCTAAATAATCACCCCCCCCCCCCCCTCCGCTGCACTGATTACAGGTCAGCCAAACTAAATATACCTAACATCCTGCTGCACACTAGGAGGGTGCTGCATGTTGCTTGTTCTCATGGGCTGCCTGTGTGTGTTGGGCGGGGCAGCAGGAACAAGGCAAAAGAGACACCCAAGAACAAGAAAGCAGGGGCAGGGATCATGGGACCAGCAGAAACAAAAAGAATGACAAGCTTGAAGAGATTAAGAGGCTGTAAGCCATGAAGTTTAGATATTTGCTGAAAAAAAAATGCGGGTTTAATATCAATTTAAAAGAGCAGTAAAATAAGACACAAGTCACCTCTTTGTAGAAGAGGTCCCAGGCCCATCCATGCCTCCTAATGAAGTAGTGGTTGTGTTTTATCTTAGATCTTTCTGATGATTTTCCTTTTATGATGACAGGGGACGAGCTGCCATGTGACATGCGGATTCCATCTGACAAGCAGGATAAGCTGCACGGCTGCCTAGAACATCTGTTCAACCAGGTAAAGGCGACACGTACAGCCCATAGATCACCCGGGGTGGCCCGCCATCCATAGATTACCCAGGGTAGAGGATAGCAAGCCATCCATAGATCACCCGGGGTGACCAGCCATCCATAGATCACCCGGGGTGGCCAGCCATCCATAGATCACCCGGGGTGGCCAGCCATCCATAGATCACCCGGGGTGGCCAGCCATCCATAGATCACCCCAGGGGTGGCCAGCCATCCATAGTTCACCGGGGGTGGCCAGCCATCCATAGATCACCGGGGGAGACCAGCCATCCATAGATCACCGGGGGTAGCCAGCCATCCATAGATTACCCGGGGTGGCCAGCCATCCATAGATCACCGGGGGTAGCCATCCATCCATAGATCACTGATGGTAGCCAGCCATCCATCGATCACCAGGGGTAGCCAGCCATCTATCCATAGATCACCGATGGTAGCCAGCCATCCATAGATCACCCAGGGGGTAGCCAGCCATCCATAGATCACCAGGGGTAGCCAGCCATCCATCCATAGATCACCGATGGTAGCCAGCCATCCATAGATCACCCAGGGGGTAGCCAGCCATCCATAGATCACTGGGGGTAACCAGCCATCCATAGATCACCTGGGGTGGCCAGCCATCTATAAATCACCCGGGGTGGCCAGACATCCATAGATCACCAGGGGTAGCCAGCCATCCATCCATAGATCACCGATGGTAGCCAGCCATCCATAGATCACCCAGGGGGTAGCCAGCCATCCATAGATCACTGGGGGTAACCAGCCATCTATAGATCACCCGGGGTGGCCAGCCATCCATAGATCACCCGGGGTGGCCAGCCATCCATAGATCACCCGGGGTGGCCAGCCATCCATAGATCACCCGGGGTGGCCAGCCATCCATAGATCACCCCAGGGGTGGCCAGCCATCCATAGTTCACCGGGGGTGGCCAGCCATCCATAGTTCACCGGGGGTGGCCAGCCATCCATAGATCACCGGGGGAGACCAGCCATCCATAGATCACCGGGGGTAGCCAGCCATCCATAGATTACCCGGGGTGGCCAGCCATCCATAGATCACCGGGGGTAGCCAGCCATCCATAGATCACTGATGGTAGCCAGCCATCCATAGATCACCAGGGGTAGCCAGCCATCTATCCATAGATCACCGATGGTAGCCAGCCATCCATAGATCACCCAGGGGGTAGCCAGCCATCCATCCATAGATCACCAGGGGTAGCCAGCCATCCATCCATAGATCACCGATGGTAGCCAGCCATCCATAGATCACCCAGGGGGTAGCCAGCCATCCATAGATCACTGGGGGTAACCAGCCATCCATAGATCACCTGGGGTGGCCAGCCATCTATAAATCACCCGGGGTGGCCAGCCATCCATAGATCACCCCAGGGGTGGCCAGACATCCATAGATCACCAGGGGTAGCCAGCCATCCATCCATAGATCACCGATGGTAGCCAGCCATCCATAGATCACCCAGGGGGTAGCCAGCCATCCATAGATCACTGGGGGTAACCAGCCATCTATAGATCACCCGGGATAGCCAGCCATCCATAGATCGCCAGGGGTGGCCAGCCATTCATAAATTACGGGGTAGCCAGCCATCCATAGATCACTGGGGGTAACCAGCCATCCATAGATCACCGGGGGTAGCCAAATATCAATAGATCACCCAGGGGGTAGCCAGCCATCCATAAATCACCCGGGGTGTCCAGCCATCCATAAATCACCCGGGGTGTCCAGCCATCCATAGATCACCCAGGGTGGCCAGCCATCCATAGATCACCCGGGGTGGCCAGCCATCCATAGATCACCCGGGGTGGCCAGCCATCCATAGATCACCCGGGGTGGCCAGCCATCCATAGATCACCCGGGGTGGCCAGCCATCCATAGATCACCCGGGGTGGCCAGCCATCCATAGATCACCAGGGGTAGCCAGCCATCCATAGATCACTGATGGTAGCCAGCCATCCATAGATCACCCAGGGGGGTAGCCAGCCATCCATAGATCACCCGGGGTGGCCAGCCATCCATAGATCACCCGGGGTGGCCAGCCATCCATAGATCACCCGGGGTGGCCAGCCATCCATAGATTACTGATGGTGGCCAGCAATCCATAGATTACTGATGGTGGCCATCCATCCATAGATCACCAGGGGTAGCCAGCCATCCATCCATAGATCACCAGGGTGGCCAGCCATCCATAGATCACCGATGGTAGCCAGCCATCCATAGATCACCCAGGGGGTAGCCAGCCATCCATAAATCACTGGGGGTGGCCAGCGATCCATAAATCACTGGGGGTGGCCAGCCATCCATAAATCACTGGGGGTGGCCAGCCATCCATAGATCACCGATGGTAGCCAGCCATCCATAGATCACCCAGGGGGTAGCCAGCTATCCATAGATCACCCAGGGGGTAGCCAGGTATAAACTGATGGAGGATATGAATTGGTCACATTTCGTATTCTCTGTCTGTGGACTTCCCATTGATTTTGGGGATCAGAAGGATTTTTTCCAACCTTTTGTAATTATAAGAAACAGACAATGTTGCCGTTTTTCTTAATGGGTGGGATAAGTGTTCATATAATATTGGGGTTTGTATTTTGATACATTTTAATAAAAAGTAACTTTATAGGGAAATCCCCTGTAGTGGTCCCTGACTTCCACCTATTTCCTCTCTGTTTAATTTATTATTTTTTTTTTTTTTTAAGATTCTTTTTATTTATTTCAGAAAAAGGGAATTTGAATTCAGGGACCTGTGCCAATTATTGGGAATGGGATTCTCCTATTTATAACATTAAAGGAATCGTGGTTCCACATATTATTTATATATTAAATATCGAAAAGATCTCCGCAAATAAAAGTAACAAAAGGACCAAAGTTGCAGAAACTCTTCTAAATATCCAACGTATATCGTCATCTCCATCATGTGTGTCTTGTTATCCGTCGGCAGGTGGACGCCATCATCACACTCCTGAAGGGAAAAGTCATGGCCAAAGCCTTCGAGGAGACCAGGCACTTCCCAATGGAGCACAGCCTGCAAGGTGATTGGTGGATGAGTATTCCTTTGGCTGACATTGTGCCACCAATTAGAGAATTTCTACACCTGCTTAGCGACCTGTGGTTTATAGCTGCCAATCCGAGAGCAGTGCAGCAGTAATGGCCTGCTCTGATTGGCTGTTAACTTTTAGGTTTACTTCTGTCAAAAGCTGTTATAGATAAATTCCATGCACCACATCCCCATGATACCACAACAAAAGTCAACAAAAAAATTGGATTTTTAAAGGCGCAAATCACAGGAATGGACCACACATTAGATAAAATGTATATACAGTGCCTTGAAAATGTATTCACACCCCTTGAAATTTCGCACATGTTGTCATGTTACAACCAAAAACATAAAAGTATTTTATTGGGATTTTATGTGATAGACCAACACAAAGTGGCTCATAATTGTGAAGTGGAAGGAAAATGATAAATGATACAAATAAATATGTGAAAAGTGTGTGGGGGGGGGGGCATTTGTATTCAGCCCCCTTTACTCTGATACCCCTAACTAAAATCTAGAGGAACCAATTGCCTTCAGAAGTCACCTAATTAGTAAATAGTGTCCACCTGTGTGTCATTTAATCTCATTATAAATACAGCTGTTCTGTGAAGCCCTCAGAGGTTTGTTAGAGAACCTTAGTGAACAAACAGCATCATGAAGGCCAAGGAACACACCAGACAGGTCAGGGATAACGTTGTGGAGAAGTATAAAGCAGGGTTAGGTTATAAAAAAGATATCCCAAGCTTTGAACATCTCACGGAGCTCCGTTCAATCCATCATCGGAAAATGGAAAGAGTATGGAACAACTGCAAACCTACCAAGACATGGCCGTCCACCTAAACTGACCGGCCGGGCAAGGAGAGCATTCATCAGAGAAGAGCCAAGAGGTCCATGGTAACTCTGGAGGAGCTGCAGAGATCCACAGCTCAGGTGGGAGAATCTGTCCACAGGACAACTATTAGTCGTGTTCTCCACAAATCTGCCCTTTATGGAAGAGTGACAAGAAGAAAGACATTGGTGAAAGAAAGTCATAAGAAGTCCTGTTTGTAGTTTGTGAGAAGCCATGTGGAGGACACAGCAAACATGTGGAAGAAGGTGATCTGGTCACATGAGACCAAGATTGAATTTTTTGGCCTAAAAGGAAAACTCTATGTGTGGTGGAAAACTAACACTGCACATCACTCTGAACACACCATCCCCACCGTGAAATGTGGTGGGGATGCTTTTCTTCAGCAGGGACAGGGAAGCTGGTCAGAGTTGATGGGAAGATGGATGGAGCCGAATACAGGACAATCTTAGAAGAAAACTTGTCAGATTCTGCAAAAGACTTGAGACTGGGGGGGAGGTTCACCTTCCAGCAGGACAACGACCCGAAACATACAGCCAGAGCTACAATGGAATGGTTTAGATCAAAGCATATTCATGTGTTAGAATGGCCCAGTCACAGTCCAGACCTAAATCACATTGAGAATCTGTGGCAAGACTTGAGATTGCTGTTCACAGACGCTCTCCATCCAATCTGACAGAGCTTGAGATATTCTGCAAAGAACAATGGGCAGAAATGTCCTCTCTAGATGAGCAAAGCTGGTAGAGACATCCCCAAAAAGACTTGTAGAGAAAGGGGGTTCTACAAAGTATTGACTCCGGGGGGCGCCATACAAATGTACCCCCCCCCCACACTTTTCACATATTTATTTGTATAATTTTCCTTCCACTTCACAATTATGTGACACTTTGTGTTGGTCTATCACATAAAAGCCCAATAAAATACATTTAAAGTTTTGGTTATAACATGACAAAATGTGGAGAATTTCAAGGGGTACGAATACTTTTTCGAGGCACCGCATAAAAATGTATTTTACACATTACCCAACACAATCCATATCACTGATGGTTCTGGCTGAATCGTAAACAAGGTCCCCTGTCCCTTGAAACAAAGCCAAGATAGCATCACCCTATACTAAGTATGAGCTCGGGTGTGTTCGGATCGAACCCGCACTGCACACCGCCAATCATAGGCAGCGTGGGTATGGGCAGCTGCCGGTTGGGGAAATGCCTCACTGCCTACGATTGGCGGTGTGCAGTGACGGCTTCCTGGGGCGGGTTCAATCCGAACACACCCGAGCCCATCACTACACCCTACCTAAGTCATGTGCTGATGAGGGGAAGCTCTCCGTTATCTGAAGTCTTTGTCATGGTGTCCTCCACAGAGTTCCAGAAGAAGGAGGAATGGACGGTGAGGTGCCGCAGTATGATTCAAGTCAGTATCAGAGAAGATCCCTGGAACCTCCCCAGCTCCATCAAGACACTGGTGGAGAGTATCCAGAAATACGTAGAAGGTTTGTAGACTGTGCAGCCTGAGAACTTCAATTAGAAGGAAATTGTTATTTTTTTTTGGGGGGGGGGGTTTATTTTTTAATAATTCACTGTGGAAATGTCTCAAGCATGCGCTCAGCTGTCACAAACCTAATACAGTGGTACCTTGGATTACGAGCAGAATTTGTTCCAGGAGAATGCTTGTAATTCAAAGCACTCGTATATCAAAGCGAGTTTCCCCATAGTAATCAATGGAAACTCAGATAATTTGTTCCAGTGTCACTGCTATTGTATGCAGTACCGCATGTGGCCAGAGGTGGGGGGGGCACCAGAGATTCAACAGGATTCAAGCCTCTGGGGTGTGCAGTACCGCATGTGGCCAGAGGTGGGGGGGGCGCACTGGACTGCGTCAAAAACGCGCATGCAGAAAAGCATCTGGGCATTTCTATGGTGTGAATTGACCCTCAAAGAACCACCCACCAATCAAAACCGCAGAAAATCAGCTCCGCCCCACTCGATGTCAAAACGATGTTGTAAGCCCAATCACGGCGCATGGCGCTTTGTGCCCTAGAGGGCGGTCATGAGCAGCGGGAGCAGACGGATGTTTTAAAACCCCGGGGGTCAGACATGGAATGGTCTTTGTCATTGGATAGAAGTAGTAGAAGAACACAGATTGATCTTCGGATGAGATGTTTCTTCTGGTTCCTCTTATCAGAGAATATTGTTTGAATTGTATTTTTCTCTGTTTTGCAGATGGGAAGAATCAGCTGTTGCTGGCTCTGCTGAAATGTACAGGTAACACATCGATCGGTATGCTATGAAATAACGGGAAACGTCCTGAGCTCAGTAAAGATGGCCAAAGGAAGCTGAAATAGGTCCGTTCTGGACACTTGGCTTCCACCATCCATCTAGGGCATGGGCGCCCAACCTGTGGCCCTCCAGCTGTTGCAAAACTACAAGTCCCGTCATGCCTTTGGGAGCCATGGCTTGCAATAGTCAGCCTTGCAATGCCTCATGGGACTTTCAGTTCCACAACAGCTGGAGGGCCGTAGGTTGGACACCTATGATCTAGGATGCGAGGACAAGCGTCCTCAATGTAGGAAGAGCTTATGGTTACCATCAGATTTTCCAACTCACTAAGAAGAGTAACAATGGCAGAGACCGGGGCAGCCGTTAGAAATCACGGGACCCCATACAGCTTGAGGGGGGGGGGGGTTTGGATGAAATATCAGGGGGTCTAAACAGACCCCTAACATCTCACGTGTGAGACAGAGAAAGGAATTGAGGACACAGATTCTTCAGTTCTTTTCTCTGTGGCCTCAGCTGCACAGAAGATGAATGAATAGGACACACAGGCTCCTGTTCATTCATAAACTGAAGCATAGCAAACACAGATCACCATGCTCATTTATGAATGGACACAGGAGCGATCCGTACCGATCGCTCACTGTGCCCAATTCAGAAAAACAAGGGGCCGGTAAATTACATATTTACCAGCCCCTTCCTCCACTCTCCATCTACCTGTGAGCCCGCAGCAGTCAGCGTGAGAGGGAAGCCAGCGGCGCTGCGTAGGGGGGGGGGGGGCGAGGGGGGTCCCGGGCACACGGGGAAATCAGATGTGGGCAGCACAAGGAGAGGGATCGGTGCATCTGGACGGGAGGACAATTACAGAACGATGCACTTTGTCTCTCCCTTCACCAGCTTAAAGCTGGTGGGAGGGCGAGGGGGAAAAAAACGGGTTTCAGCTGCTGGTGGGTATCGTTCTGTAATTGTCATCCTGTCCTGGTGCACCGATCCCCCTGCTGTCCGGGCCCCTCTGTGTGCCTGGGCCCCTTATAAGAGGCCCTGGTGGAGACTATTCATGCACCAAGCAAGTCCATATATGATAATTAGTGGCGGGTTCTGACAGAAAATTCGATGTCACTTGTCATTCATCTGAACTTATATAGCCAACCATAAGCTCACCCAATGATAAGCATCATTTGTTAGGGCGTCCAACATAAGAACCATCCTAGACGGTCTATATTACGCTTCCAGGTTCTTCTATCATTCTATCGTTGGTGTTGCATTGGGAAACACAAAATTCTTATCTTAGACAAGTGCAGGCCAACATGACATCAGCTCAGCTTGTAGACCCGGGTGGTGGATGTGGGTGAGCTTATGTGGGTGAGAGGTTTGGAGGAATGCAGTATGATGGGTGAGCTGGTCCTATATACTGACTGCACTGCATTCTCCTCGCTCTGACATCTACATGAAAAAATCTTTTCTTATGTCCCAAACATAGACACATTCTTCCTTCCTTCCTCCATCAGTACCTGCTCATTCTCCGCATTCCCCAAATAAGTGACAGAGAGCTGACCTGTTCTAAGGCAGGAATGTCCCATATAGTACTCCCCCCAGATGGCTGGATAAATATACACTTTCTGATTTCCCATAACTCTACACTCTGTGCTTTCAGTTGTACATTGACAGTTATCGGTGGAAGCCATTGGTCAAGATGCCTCTATTTGGTGTTTCTGCTCCAGTCTTGAAAACCACCATTCAGAATTATGAACCAATGAATAAACTGAAGGAGCTAATGATATTTCCTCCATAGAGCAAGATAGAACCATACCGTCATGTTTTCAGGACCTGGATCACCTGCTGGTGGCACTGTGCTTCCCAGAGCGGAAAGGTTGTAGTTCCAGTGTCCACCAGCAGGTGTCTTCCAGCAGCCATCAGATCCCAGTAATCAGTTTTCACCTGATGCTGGCTACTGGGAGGGTATTTATGTCCTCCACCACTATTGCCTCTTACCCCAGTGTTTTGCTCTGCTACCAGAGACTGCGTGCTATTTAGGCTCAGTTCACACTCCTGCGACCTAAAAGTCTTGTGACTTTGCCAGGCGACTTTGGTGCGACTGAAGCAGCTTCAGGGAATGCCTGTGTAATCTTCCTGTAATGTCTGATCCAAATCGCGTCAAAAAAAAAAAAAAACACCTGCAAGACAAAGACATAATGAGCTAGTATGCATAGCAAACTAGCTCATTATGTAATACTCACCTGAGATCTAAGCCCTCGCTGCGGTGCCCATACCCAGCACCGGCCGGCGACATCACTCCCAGGGGTTACTTCTGGGTATCGCGGCTCTGGTGCTGTGATTGGCCGGAGCCGCGATGACGTCACTCCCGGGGAGCCACCGGTAACGGCGCACTCACTGAAGCAACGGCACATACGTGCCATTGCTTCAGTTTGCATGTGCCGATGACGTCGGGACATGCAAATACAGGTGATATCTCCTAAACACTTTAGGAGATATCCTGGGTAGTTATTATAGGCTTACCTGTAGAAAAAAGTGGTCTGTAAGGGTTTACAACCACTTTAAGATGAGGATCCGACTTGGATTGACTTCAATCCAATTCTATGGGCTAAAATCGGTTAGAAGTCGGACCAAAGTAGTGCAGGAACCTTTTCCAAGGTCGGACCAGTTAAGATGGCTCTCATAGGGAAACATCGATTTCTATATGTTATGTGACATGTGCTCTCAAAGTCAAAGTGTTATTTCTGATCATGACCCTGATCTTTCTCTTGCCCTGCATCCTGTGCCTGTCTTTTTATCTGCTCTTCTTGTTCCTGATCCCAGTCCTTGTTCCCCCTTCCCATCTGTTCCCTGCATCTCCAGTTTTAACCTGTTGCTGGCTGCTGGGAGGGTGTTTAGTTCCTCCTCTAAATTTTCGTCTCACTCCAGTGTTTTGCTTTGTTGCAAGATACTGTTAGCCGTTTATCCTGTTTCTGCTCCTGATCTTGCTCTTTTGCCTTGTACCTACAGTACTGTATATGTTGTATTTATTCCAGCACCCCACGTTAGGCAGGCAGCCACCGTACAGTGAAGAATTAGGTGTACATGATATATGGTTCATCAAAATGGATTTTGATATATTTAAAAAATATATATATATATTTTACTTTCTGCTATAAAACATATCCAATAAAAAAATTGAAAAAAATCAAATCTCTTCATAAATTTAGGCCAATATGTATTCTGCTACATGTTTTTGGTAAAAAGAAATCCTGATAAGCGTATATTGATTGGTTTGCACAAAAGTTATAGCGTCTACAAACTATGGTATATATACTGGAATTTTTATTTATACTAGTCGGCGATCAGGACTGCAATATTGTGGCGGGAAGTCTGACACTAACTGACACTTTTGACACTTTGTGGTAACCAGTGACACTAATACAGTGATCGGTGCTAAAAAATATGCACAGTCACTGTACTGACACTGGCTGGGAAGGGGTTAAACATCTAGGGCAATCAAAGGGTTAAATGTGTGCCTAACCAGTGTTTTACTATACTATGTCTGCTGCTTTTACTAAGTGAAGTGATGGGTTTTTTTTTTTCTTCCCTGCTGCACAAAATCCATGCCTCCCCCCCCCCGGCATAACGGAGATCTGCTTTGTTTACAGATCTGTGTCTCTGCCTGACAATCGGCGGGGTATCCCATAAAAGAATTTTAAAAATTGCAAAATGTATTCTGCTACTATAAGTGTATATTGATTGGTTTGTGTGAAAGTTGGGGGAAGCCACTCTTTGGTATAACCACTTGGCGACCGCAATATGTATCTATATGCTGCGGCTTGCAAGTGGTATACCAGGGATAGGACTGAAGATGTCAGTCATAACCCCCCCGTATTTTTTTTTTTTTCTGATGGTGATTGGCTTTCTCATGAAAGAGGTCCAAGCAGCTAATTAGCCGCTGGATTGCTTTCAGAAGCAGAGGGAGGGGTCGCCCCCCACCCCCCCCCTCAGAAGCAGGAGGGGGGTTGTCCCAGCCACTTCACTGCACGCCGGTGTTTCTCAGACGGACTGTTTCTCAGGCGCGCCGGTAAAAACGGTATAACAGTTCGCATGGCTGGCCATAGAGGTTGCCAGAGACTAGATCTTCTCTGATCACCTCTATAATCTTGGAGGACCGGAGCGACGGCATGACGTCAGGGCGGAAGTAAACTTTTTTTTTTTCGATCTTTTGCTTTTAAACTCCTCCGTGCTCGCACGCAGAAGCGAACGCATACGTAAGTCACGCACGCATATGTAAACGGTGTTCGCACCACACATGTGAGGTACCGCCATGAACAATAGAGCGAGAGCGATAATTCTAGCGCTAGACCTCCTCTGTAACTCTAAACTGGTAACCTGTAAAAAAAAAATTTAACCGTCGCCTAGGGAGATTTTTAAGTAACCTAGTTTGTCGCCATTCCACGAGCGTGCACAAATTTAAAGAGAGACCTGTTAGGTATCTATTTACTCGGCGTAGCATCATCTTTTTATATGTTACCAAAAAAGTGGGTTATATATTGTGTATTTTTTTCTCAAAACAATTGCGTTTGAAAAACCGCTGCGCAAATACCGTTTGACATAAAAAAAAATGCAACGATTGCCATTTTATTCTCTAGGGTCTCTGCTAAAAATATATATATAATATAATGTTTGGGGGTTCTAATATTATCGTTTTAATTATTATCCAATAATATCTTATAGCAAAAAATACTGATTTTGGCTGGGTTTACACTGGATGCCGATGCGGCTCACAGCAGGGGGTCCGGTGCGTCCTGGTTCACCGTTTCAGGTCTGATTTCAGCCCGAATTTTGGGCTGAATTCGGACCTGAAATGGACCAAAAGACGCACAGGGCTCCTGTGCAAATTCGCACCGGAGCCGCATCGGAGATATGTGAACCGGCTCCATAGAGAACCGGTCACAATCTCCTGCTATTGCAAATTGGATGCGGGTATTCTGCATCCGATCCGCAATAGTGTGAACCCGGCCTCAATGCAGAGTTCCACCCAAAAGTGGAACCTCCGTTTATTTGCTCCCCCCCCCCCCCAGTGCCACATTTGGCACCTTTCTGGGGGGAGGAGGGAACCTACCTTCAGAAGTTTGGCCCCCTTCCTCCTTCATCCACCGCCGAGCCAATTAGAAAGCACAGCGCGCTTCGTGCATGCGCTGCTTCATGGCCGGTTTCCCTTAGTGGAAATGGCGGCAGCAGCACCCGACAGCCGATTCAAAAAATAACTGTCCATATATTAAACGTCACCAGCTACAGTATTTGTAGCTGCTGACTTTAAAAAAAATAAAAATTCCCCAGGCGGAACTCCGCTTTGAACTTGTAAACAAAAAGGGCCAGGAAGTGCCAGGTCCGGGGATGGCAGCCTTGGTGGGCATTTGATGCTCTTCAATCTTTTTCTGCTCCTTTGTCGCCCCCTTCTGTTGAAAAAGATGTCTCGCACCTATTTGGTTCCAGAAGATCGTGCAAACCTTTGATTTTTTAAAAGATTCTTTGGTCTTTATAAAATTGTCTATGAAGTGTCTTTATCTACACATATTGATGGCATGTGTAGATGATATGGTTCCTGCCCTTTTCACCTTGCAGTAATTCTCTCCTCTCTTCTCCCAGATACGGAGCTGCAGGTTCGCCGAGACGCCATATTCTGCCAGACGCTGGTGGCTGCCATCAGCACGTTCACCGAGCAGCTCATGGCGGCCCTCAACTACCGATACAACAATAACGGCGAGTACGAAGAGAGCAGCCGGGAAGCCAGCAGGAAGTGGCTGGAGCAGATTGCAGTTACTGGGGTGCTGCTCGCCTATCAGTCCATGTTGTCGCCCAACATAGTGAGTATTTGTGTGCAGGGTGAGCCACGCTCCCTGTCCTTCTACTCTTGGCTTCATCCTTTCCTCATCTGTGTCCTTATTTATTCTTTGTCAACCTTTTGTACTCCAAAAAAACCCCTTCAAACAGTGGTTACCAAACTGCAGCCCGGGGGGGGGGGTCGGAATGCGATCCTTTGCTTGCTTTTATCTGGCCCTTGGGGTGTCATTGTATTCACTGACACCAATGATGGGGAACAATTACCACCAATGGCATCAACAATCGGACACAGTTCCTCTCAATAACACTAGCAATGGGGCCCAATGACACCAATGATGGGGCACAATTCCTACCAATGACGTCAATGATGGGGCACGATTCCTACCAATGACATCAATGATGAGGCACAGTTCCTCCCAATGACAATTGGGCCCAATGACACCAATGATGGGGCACAATTCCTACCAATGACATCAACAATGGGGCCCAATGACACCAACAATGCGGCTTAGTTCCTCCCAACTACACTAACAATGGGGCCCATTGATACCAATGATGGGGCACAGTTCCTCCTAACTACACTAACAATGGACCCCATTGACACCAATGATGGGGCACAGTTCCTCCCAACTACACTAACAATGGGGCCCAGTGACACCTATGATGGGGCACAATTTCTACCAATGACATCAACAATGAGGCACAGTTCCTCCCAACGATGGGGCCCAATGACATCAACGATGCAACCCAGTTCTTCCCAATGACACTAACAACAGGGCCCATTGACATCAGTGATGGGGCACAATTCTTCCCACTGACACCAATGATGAGGGATTGTTTACTCCCACTGATGCTGGGACATTTTGTAGTCCAAATTGTCACAAACCAGACCCCCCCTAAAGTTGGAAGAACAGTATGCCGGCACTTTGTTTTGAAAGTTTGGTGAACCCTTAAAATAGTCTTGAGGCACCCTTATTCATTGGGGATCAATTGCTAAAATGCCCCTTATGTTGGTGAGTTGGAAGAAAACAACCCTTATAGTGGGGTTCTGAAAGTCTCCCTTACAGATAATTGGTGTCATGCTGCTAAAATTGCCAAGTGGCGTTGGAGCCAGAACTATGCAGGTACCATCAGATGGGAGATCAGTCAGCCACAGCTCAAGGAACCTCTAGCAGCCTCTGAAGGAACTCCAGGGTTCCACAGAACTCTGGGTGACAATGGGTGCTCTAATATGTGCTGATAACTGCTGTAACATGAGCTTTGGTGATCCAAAGAACAAAATATCCTTCATTTTTCGTACACTTAAATTCATATTTAAAGGACTAGCATCTATTATATAAAAGAGATATGAACAAAAGGTAAGATGATTGATGCGGACGTACCTTTGCTGTGCAACCTCTTGCTCTTTTACCTGCTTTGGTAGGCCACAGGAAGCCTACAAGTAATCCATGGGTGAGGAGGGAGGAATGCCTGGTGTCCAGAATAACGCAACTCTTGGTATAGAATAAATATAGTTTATTGGAAGTGTAAAATAGTTCCCCGTTGTTGGTATTAATGGGAGGAATAGTGCCCCATCATTGGTGTCAGTGGAAGGAATAGGGCTTCATCTTTGGTGTCAGTGGGAGGTATAGTTCCCCATTGTTGGTGTCAGTGGAAGGAATAGTTCCCCATTGCTGGTGTCAGTGGATGGAATAGTTCCCCGTTGTTTGTGTCAGTTGGATGAATAGTGCCCTAAGGACCAGGTAAGAGCAAGTAAAGGGCCTCATCTGGCCCACGGGCCACAGTTTGGAGACCACTGCTCTAGGTAGTGTGGGCTATGAACAATTGCAGGAAAGAGTGGAGTGACTCAACTTAAAGGGCATGTCCATTCAGTTTTCTCTAGGTAATATAAAACTCTAAGGGGTCCACAAACATTTGCAGGGAAGAGTGGACTGAATCTACTTATTGGACATCTGTATTTGGCCTTCTTAAGAAGTATAAGATTTTAGGGGCCAGGAACAATTACAGTGGACAGACTCTAACTAATAAGCATGTCCACTTGGTCTTCTCTAGGTAGTGTGGGTTTTTAAGGAGTCAGGAACAATTACAGGGAGGAGTGTAATGAATATACTTAAAGGGCATGTCCATTCGGTCCTCTCTAGTTAGTGTAAGCATCAGGAAGGGGAAGGGTGATCATGTGCATTGTGTATATTCACCCCTCATGTGTCTGACCATCCCCTGTACAGAAGGAAGAACGGATTATGCTAGAGGACATCAGCGCCACACTCCAGGATCTAGATAAAGTCGTTTTCTACTTCAAGCAGATGGATGAAACGCTCGTAGCAAGTAAGAAATTTCAGCAGCTGGCATCTTCTTCCCTGAGCTGTGCAGTGGGGGGAGGTTGTTTGGGTCCCCATCTCCTCACTGCAGAAGACCGGAGTAGAAGACTGAACCCTGCCCCACTCCACCCACAACTGAGACATTTTAAACCTGCAATGTCAAAAGTGTGAAATTCTTGAATGAATATGAAGGATGACGTCTGATATTTATATATATATATTCTTCTTCAGATACGGCGGTCTTCCACCATATTGAAGGAACAAGACAAGCGCTGAAAGTAATCTTCTACCTGGACAGTTTTCACTTCTCCAAACTGCCCACCAAGTTTGAGCATGGCGGCTGCCTGAAGCTCCAGACTGTCCTCTTCACTAAAGGTATCCGATAAGTAAGCACATTCTCATACACAGCACTGGAACGGCCCTGACCAGAATATAGCGCCAGTTCTGGACGTCAGATGAATGATCTCGAACTGGATTAATAGCAGGGCAGTCAAAACTATGAGGAACATGAAGGAGCTCCGCTATGGACTCCAGACCTGAATTTAGGTCCAACATGAGATGAGGCCATTGGGGGTGGATCAACTTATAAATGGACCCAAAATCATTATAATTCCCTATAAATATGGAATGAGGATTCCTCATGTAAATGAAAGGATTCCTGAATATGTAGTGTTGACCAAACACTGCTATGTCCTGGAGATCTGATTCTGTACTGTCATTGGGTATAATGAGATGGACACTTTGTAGCATCTAAAAGAAAAAGAAAATAAGAAATGGTTTTATTCTGTTCAAGGGGCACAATAATCCCTGATGATGAAGGTGTTAGATAGTCAGGTCACCTTACCAGTGTGAGTGTTAAAGAGCGAGGTGATTTTCACTGTTCTGTATCTGTGGGACTCAATTAATGTACATATGTCACATTTTCAGCTATCGAGAGCCTTGAGGGCCAATCTCAACCAGGATCGAACATATCACCGGTGGAAGTTCAGCAGCAGATAAATCATGTGTCCATGGAGAAAGTGCAAAGCTTTTACCGGAAGCTCAGGTACCAAACCTACCAAGCTATGTGCTGGGTAAGGTTAGGGGAGATATGAAGCTTTGTGCTGTGGATGGATTGGGGGGATATTAAACTATATGATGGGAGGAGAGTGTGGGTGTGATATGGAGGTATGTGTTGGGGTAGAGCTGTGTGCTGGCAGAGGTGATATGGAGCTATGGGCTGGGTGAGGTTGGGGATGATATGGAGATCTGTGCTGGGTGAGGTTGGGGGTGATATGGAGATGTGTGCTGGGTGAGGTTGGGGGTGATATGGAGATGTGTACTGGGCGAGGTTGGGGTGATATGGAGATGTGTGCTGGGTGAGTTTGGGGGCAATATGGAGATGTGTGCTGGGTGAGGTTCGGGGTGATATAAAGATGTGTGTTGGGTGAGGTTGGGGTGATATGGAGATGTGTACTGGGTGAGGTCGGGGGTGATATGGTGATGTGTGCTGGGTGAGGTTGGGGGTGATATGGAGATGTGTGCTGGGTGAGGTTGGGGGTGATATGGAGATGTGTGCTGGGTGAGGTTGGGGGTGATATGGAGATGTGTGCTGGGTGAGGTTGGGGATGATATGGTGATGTGTGCTGGGTGAGGTTGGGGTGATATGGAGATGTGTACTGGGTGAGGTCGGGGGTGATATGGAGATGTGTACTGGGTGAGGTTGGGGGTGATATGGAGATGTGTGCTGGGTGAGGTTGGGGGTGATATGGAGATGTGTGCTGGGTGAGGTTGGGGGTGATATGGAGATGTGTGCTGGGTGAGGTTGGGGTTTATAACAAGATGTGTGCTGGGTGAGGTTGGGGATGATATGGAGATGTGTACTGGGTGAAGTTGGGGATGATATGGAGCTATGGGCTGGGTGAGGTTGGGGATGATATGGAGATGTGTGCTGGGTGAGGTTGGGGGTGATATGGAGATGTGTTCTGGGTGAGGTTGGGGGTGATAAGGAGATGTGTGCTGAGTGAGGTTGGGGATGATATGGAGATGTGTACTGGGTGAGGTTGGGGGTGATATGGAGATGTGTACTGGGTGAGGTCGGGGGTGATATGGTGATGTGTGCTGGGTGAGGTTGGGGGTGATATGGAGATGTGTGCTGGGTGAGGTTGGGGGTGATATGGAGATGTGTGCTGGGTGAGGTTGGGGGTGATATGGAGATGTGTGCTGGGTGAGGTTGGGGATGATATGGTGATGTGTGCTGGGTGAGGTTGGGGTGATATGGAGATGTGTACTGGGTGAGGTCGGGGGTGATATGGAGATGTGTACTGGGTGAGGTTGGGGGTGATATGGAGATGTGTGCTGGGTGAGGTTGGGGGTGATATGGAGATGTGTGCTGGGTGAGGTTGGGGGTGATATGGAGATGTGTGCTGGGTGAGGTTGGGGTTTATAACAAGATGTGTGCTGGGTGAGGTTGGGGATGATATGGAGATGTGTACTGGGTGAAGTTGGGGATGATATGGAGCTATGGGCTGGGTGAGGTTGGGGATGATATGGAGATGTGTGCTGGGTGAGGTTGGGGGTGATATGGAGATGTGTTCTGGGTGAGGTTGGGGGTGATAAGGAGATGTGTGCTGAGTGAGGTTGGGGATGATATGGAGATGTGTACTGGGTGAGGTTGGGGGTGATATGGAGATGTGTTCTGGGTGAGGTTGGGGGTGATATGGAGATGTGTGCTGGGTGTGGTTGGGGGTGATATGGAGCTGTGGGCTGGGTGAGGTTGGGGATGATATGGAGATGTGTACTGGGTGAGGTTGGGGGTGATATGGAGATGTGTTCTGGGTGAGGTTGGGGTTGATATGGAGATGTGTGCTGGGTGAGGTTGGGGTTGATATGGAGATGTGTGCTGGGTGAGGTTGGGGTTGATATGGAGATGTGTGCTGGGTGAGGTTGGGGTGATATGGAGATGTTTACTGGGTGAGGTTGGGGGTGATATGGAGCTATGGGCTGGGTGAGGTTGGGGATGATATGGAGATGTGTGCTGGGTGAGGTTGGGGTTGATATGGAGATGTGTGCTGGGTGAGGTTGGGGTGATATGGAGATGTGTGGTGGGTGATGTTGGGGGGCGTAGATAATACTGTTTCTTGTTTTTTTTTTAACAATTTATGATCTAACATTTCTTGTTTGTTTTGCTCTCAGGGCCTTTTACCTGGAAAGGTCAGCAGACTCCAACACAACGGCTATAAAGATCGATCAGGTAAGGATTTTCATGTTGTAAACTTGTATTAATCCTGTCAAGATGACATCATTTGCTTTCCTTCTATGACTAATAACCCCACCTGTCTTTATGTCCGCACATGTGTGAAATGCAGGAGTTCTGTCATTTTTTGGTATATTCCCGGATATTAGCATTTCACGGACAACCTTTCAGCAATAACTTCATCATTACTTATGATATGGAACCCATACATAGAACTATTTTCATGAAGACAACAATTTCTTTGTTTCAGTTTTGTTTTACTTAGTTACAATTTTAAAACAAGTGTTACAGTAATTCAAAAGTGAATATTTTATTCTGTAATTTTTAATGACAGTTCGGGGCTCTCTGGGCTATTGAGTGATCTTACACTGTTGTGTTTTCTCAGCTGATCCGTCCAATGAACGCCCTGGATGAGCTGTGCAGGCTCATGAAATCCTTTGTTACCCCCAAACATCCCCAGTCAGATTACAGTAAGAATAACACACTGGGGACCGGCTTGTTACCCATCTCCTCTGAGCTCTGTTACCGCCTGGGAGCCTGCCAGATCGTCATGTGCGGCACCGGGATGCAAAGGTAAGTGGCCGCAATAACAGCCCGGGTGCTTTCACCATGGGGTCTCTGTACAGCATGCTGTTCTGTGTTAATAGTACAGAGGGAAGGTGCTTGGTTACATTGGTTACCGCACAATGACATCTAGACAGAGTGCACGACCACACCGCATTGTGTAGTTGGGTATCATCGCATTTATTTTTTATATATATATACAGTATCTCACAAAAGTGAGTACGCCCCGCACATTTTTGTAAATATTTTCTTCTATCTTTTCATGGGACAACACTGAAGAAATGACACTTTGCAACAATGTAAAGTAGTGAGTGTACAGCTTGTATAACAGTGTAAATTTAAAATAACTCAACACACAGCCATTAATGTCTAAACCGCTGGCAACAAAAGTCAGTACACCCCTAAGTGAAAATGTCCAAATTGGGCCCAATTAGCCATTTTCCCTCCCCGGTGTCATGTGACTCGTTAGTGTTACAAGGTGTCAGGTGTGAATGGGGAGCAGGTGTGTTAAATTTGGTGTTATCGCTCTCACTCTCTCATACTGGTCACTGGAAGTTCAACATGGCCCCTCATGGCAAAGAACTCTCTGAGGATCTGAAAAAAAGAATTGTTGCTCTACATAAAGATGGCCTAGGCTATAAGAAGATTGCCAAGACCCCGAAACTGAGCTGCAGCACAGTGGCCAAGACCATACAGCAGTATAACAGGACAGGTTCCACTCAGAACAGGCCTCGCCATGGTCCACCAAAGAAGTTGAGGTCACGTGCTCAGCGTCATATCCAGAGGTTGTCTTTGGGAAATAGACGTATGAATGCTGCCAGCATTGCTGCAGAGGTTGTAGGGGTGGGGGGTCAGCCTGTCAGTGCTCAGACCATACGCCGCACACTGCATCAAATTGGTCTGCATGGCTGTCATCCCAGAAGGAAGCCTCTTCTAAAGATGATGCACAAGAAAGCCCACAAACAGTTTGCTGAAGACAAGCAGACTAAGGACATGGAGTACTGGAACCATGTCCTGTGGTCTGATGAGACCAAGATAAACTTATTTGGTTCAGATGGTGACAAGCGTGTGTGGCGGCAACCAGGTGAGGAGGACAAAGACAAGTGTGTCTTGTCTACAGTCAGGCATGGTGGTGGGAGTGTCATGGTCTGGGGCTGCATGAGTGCTGCCGGCACTGGGGGGCTACAGATCATTGAGGGAACCATGAATGCCAACATGTACTGTGACATACTGAAGCAGAGCATGATCCCCTCCCTTCAGAGACTGGGCAAGAGGGCAGTATTCCAACATGATAACCACCCCAAACACACCTCCAAGACCACCACTGCCTTGCTAAAGGCGCTGAGGGTAAAGGCGATGGACTAGCGAAGCATGTCTCCAGACCAAAACCCTATTGAACATCTGTGGGACATCCTCAAATGGAAGGTGGAGGAGCGCAAGGTCTCTAACATTCACCAGCTCCGTGATGTCGTCATGGAGGAGGGGAAGAGGACTCCAGTGACAACCTGTGAAGCTCTGGTGACCTCCATGCCCAAGAGGGTTAAGGCAGTGCTGGAAAATAATGGTGGTCACACAAAATATTGACACTTTGGGCCCAATTTGGACATTTTCACTTAGGGGTGTACTGACTTTTGTTGCCAGCGGTTTAGACATTAATGGCTGTGTGTTGAGTTATTTTGAGGGGGCAGCAAATTTACACTGTTATACAAGCTGTACACTCACTACTTTACATTGTAGCAAAGTGTCATTTCTTTAGTGTTGTCACATGAAAAGATATAATAAAAATATTTACAAAAATGTGAGGGGTGTACTCACTTTTGTGAGATACTGTATATAGTTTTTATTGTTTTTCAAGAAATTATAAAATGGTATAATCAAACAGAAAATAAAATAAAAATAATAATAAAGTTACAAAGAAGAGGCTATGCTTCGAGACTAAACATAGCAATTCTTTCAAAACCAGATAATATTTTGGTACCCAAATCTTCTGAAACATTATAAAAGAACTTATATTGATACTTGTACCGTTAGATTGCTTACTATTGTCGCATTCTTAAAGCGTGTTTCTAGTTTTGCAGTCAAATGTTTTAAAAAAAATCCTATATATAACAGCTGATCCTTCCCGTCTATATGGACAAGAGGGACATTATAAGACTGTGAGCTCTGCACTCACACTGGGTCCTAAGAAATGACAGTCCTATGTGCTAGAAGCGGACCTCCTTCAACGTCTCCTTTTGTATTATGTTGAGTGGGGACAATTTGTTAATGTATTTCTGTTCTGCCCAGGAGCACATTGTGCATATCGCTGGAGCAAGCCGCCATCTTGGCCCGCAGTCACGGACTCCTCCCCAAGTGCATCATGCAGGCGATGGACATCATGAGGAAACAAGTGAGTGCCACAGCTTGATAAAGTTCTAATTTGTTTGAATGAGGTAACTGTGCTCATTGCACCAAGTCTGGGGTATCATGAAGGAGGATAATAGACGAGGTCATTTCTACGGCACAGCGAAGGGCAATGTACTACCCTAGATTAATTCAGTTTTAATAAGTAAGTTGTGAATTGTAGAATTAATGTTTTCATGCTACGTTAGTAATAGCGCGCTTAATCCCAACCTATAAATAACGATACACGGTGCACAATAATGTAAACACCAATAATCCGTAAGTGTACAGAATAATCAAAATTCGTAAAATATTATTACTCCTTCCTCTGTGGATAGAGGTAAAAATGTGTACACACACAGTGATGATAAAAAGTAAAGGGAAATTCCAACGAATTACCACCACCATCACCTTAAAAAAATGGAATAATATAACCCCTGAGTCAGATATCACTTTTCAAAGAAGGGGATCCTCGCTACGATGAGCTTATATGTTTTCCCATGATTCAGATATTGTGTTTTCTCCAAGGATGATTGAACCTAAAAAAATTCACTCTCAACGAAAATAGAAAGGCACCATTGCGCAAGATTGCTGCATATTCACAGATTCCTAATTAATATAGAATATTCACTTACATTTTGTTTGGTCAAAAAAACGCTGATTAAACGATCAGTAGTGCAAGCAGCTCACCTCCTCACTGCACGTCTGGTATACTGCAACACCGGAAGTGACGTCACTGTCTCCTCCCGATGCATTGAGTCACAGGTCACGTGACTTTCTCAAGGGAAAAGTCACATGAGATGTGACGCATTGCGCCGGGAGGAGCCAGTGACATCACTTCCAGTGTTTCCAACTCTTCACCCCACCAGTCTGGGCCTTTCAAACTAACACAGCCTTGACCCCATCCCCAGCCTGGGGGAGCTTCCTTTGTCTACCTCCTCTTCGTCTCTTTTCCTACCCCTTTCTTCTATTCCTGGGCCTCCTTCCCGTCGCTTTGTTTTTCCCATTTCTTTGTCCTGTGCTTAGTTTGGTCTTGTTCACATTGTTTTCACAGACAGGTGCACTCCCCTGTCCACCCCAGCCCACCCCCAGCCCCTGAGTCTGCAGGCTCAGGCATCTCATGTTGGCCCTTGGCCTAGGCCTGAGGGTCGCTGTTGGTTTATAGTTTAAATCCTGTAACACATTTTCATTTATGTTCTTACATGAAACTCTGCATTATGACCCTGTTTATATCCCCTGCGTGGGAATTTTAACGCCTGGTTTTCTTTTGCATATCAATAAGAACATTGTACCAGAAACTACGAATCCAGGATTACCAAATTGCCTGAAAATTCTGGAAGGCAGTTTTTGACTTGGCCTCCAAAATCTTTGAAACACCTATACAGCCGAATCCTGATACAGCCCTATTAAACCTAAAACCTGATGGGAACATTGTACCAGAAACTACCAATCCAGGATTACCCAATTGCCCGAAAATTCTGGAAGGCATTTTTTGAATTGTCCTCCCATATCTTTGATACACCTATACAGCCCAATCCTGCTACAGCCCCAATTAAACCTAAAACCATTGTGAGCTAATTCTAGCTGAAACCATACACAGAACTAATAAAGCTCTTATTCATGCTAAAATGGAAGCAATCGAAAGAGATCGAATCGGTCAGTTTAAGAAACTCTGGCTTCCTTGGGTTAAGCATTGTTTACCTCCAGACTTTGATGACACAATATTGTTGCCTTGGTAATTTTTCTCTAATTGCCTTGACTATAATTAATTACGCATCACCACTTGCGCCCCCCCCCCCATTCCCTTCCCCCCTTTTTCTACCCTCTTCTCTCTGTCTATTCCTATTTTTTGTTTTCTACCTTTCTTTTAATATTGTGTGGTGCTTATATACACTTTGTAACAGAACGTCCCACTCTCCGCTTGAGTGCTTCCTGTCATATACCACTTCCTCCAGGCTGAGTATAGATATTAGATATTATAGCCACATATTACAACCAAGAACTAGGCAGGACTCGTTTAGCGGCAAAGCTGGAACTGTTTATTTGAACAAGAATACAGGCTTTTATACGCTTGAGAAGGAGGTTCCCCCTCCTGAGCATATTGCCCTAACAATACAAACTGTAACCAGAAACATAAATTAACGTGAGCTAATTAACTAGTCATTTAACCAGCTTAGGTGATTCAGAGGTCACCTAGGATGTGTATTGTGTCTTCTAGCTCAGAAGACACAATAAACATTATCATAAGTATAAACACAGAACACCTTCACACAATAGCAGGAGCCCCCAGTAGCAGACGGACCGGCTCCTACATTGAAGACCATGAAATCCATATCTAAGAAATGTCTTGATTAATCACGGATTGTAGATGACATGGCAACAGTCTACCAAACTCTTACAATGTTCCATCATTTTCTCAGTCATCCTGGGCCCCTAATAGACACAGAGTGACTTAAACATTGGAGGTGCATGGGGAGCTGAAACAAGGGTTTTCCAACCTCTCCAAGGGATTCCGGGTTCCATGGGCCCCCCACCCAAAGTGACTCCCGTCACACACATTATCCCTTTTTTTTAAATATATACCTATTAGATTGATCTCCTTATTACTGTTCTTGCAAAATGAACCAATAGTCACTAGCTTACTTTTTCCTTCTGATGGAATTTTCTAATGCTTTCGATGTAATACTTTATTGGTTTATTCGCTGCTCTACTCGTTACATTTACATTGTTATGTACTCATCCTGTTCATAAATCGATATGTTTAGCTTTATTGACATTTGAATATTGTACCACCATCCTTGTATGTACTCAATCTGTCAATCTTTGTTATATTTAAAAAAAAAATAATAACAAACAAATTTGACGAGAAACAACACATCCTATCATGCATTTAGGAGTCATGCCTGTGGCTGTGAAGAGGCTTGCAATCCCTCATGAGACTTGTAGCTCCACAACAGTTGGATTGCTGAGGGTGCCTATTCATGCTTTAGAACAGTGGTCTCCAAAATCTGGCCTGCGGGCCGGATGTGACCCTTTGCACGCCTTTTATCAGGTACTTGGAGCAATACTCCATCCACTAACACCAATGTTGGGGCACTGATTCTCCCACTGACACCAATCATAGAACCCTTTTCCTCCCACTGATACCAATGATGGGGCACTATTCCTCCCACTGATACCAATGATGGGGCACTATTCCTCCCACTGATACCAATGATGGGGCACTATTCCTCCCACTGATACCAATGATGGGGCACTATTCCTCCCACTGATACCAATGATGGTGCTTTATTCTTCCTTTGAATACCAGTGTGACATTCTTTCTCCTACTGGAACCAATGATAAGCCATTATTCACTCCCACTGACACCAGAGCATTTTTTATTCTATTTGGCCACAATCTGGCCCCCCTAATGTCTGAGGGACAGTAAGCTGGCCCCTTGTTTAGAAGGTTTTGAGACTCCTACTTTGGAAGATCTCAAATTAATGGGATAATTGGATATTTACAGACTGCAGCTATCAATAACAGATAGGTCAATGGTATGCATTCCATCTTTACCTCCAAATAATTTTTTTTGCTTACCAACATTCATTACAAAGTGTAGATTTCGATCACTTCCATCTCACGGCGACCTCACCTCTGATATCTGAGGCTGAGGACGGCCTTTGTACACAATCCACCTAATCATATAAATGAATCTCCGTCTTGTGTTTTGTAGGGTCCTCGCGTGGAAATCACAGCTAAGAATTTAAAAGTCAGGGATCACCCACTGCAATCTCCGCCAAGGTAAGTCCAGAAAGCCAATGATGTCCTTCACAATCCTTTCTTTAGAATACTTTTTTGGGGGTAATTGAAGCTGAAATATTGGATGTAATCCTGACGTATGGGTGGATGATTTTCCATACGGAGGAGTGTTTAGAAGCTGTAAATATCAGGGAGAGAAGAAAATACACCAAAGGTTTATCCCAATGATAATCCTTGTCTGTACAGCTGGAGTTTTAAGGAGTTATTCCAACCTGAAAGGTGTTGCTGTGGTACCCCACTTGCTGCCCTGTTGTGTTGCCTAGACTGAGCCACAAGGGTGCCACTGTTACCATCTGACAGGTTCATCGCTCCCTTCCAAGGAGATCCAATTTGTGAAATTGTCTCTGGGATGCTTTTTTAGGGTGGAATGTCTTTTGTCAAGCTTCTATGGATCTCTGTAGAATGGAGCGCTGGATCCACCAGATGGTAACAGAGGAGTCTTCGCAACTCAATCTATGCAACACTCCTGGGTAGCGAAAAGGTGGCTCTGGTGATACAATTTAGGGTGAAAAACTCTGTCAAGCCTCAAGGAGACTTACATCCCAGAATGGAATCCCCATCCGGGGTAGAATCCCCTTTGTCAAGACTTAATGAGGCTTGACAAAGGGGATTCTACCCCCAGTAGGGATTCCTCTCTTAAATGGGGAGTCCACTCTGAAATGCATTGCCATATTAACCGCCATTGCCATCGTTTTCACAGCTCAATTTATACAACATTATTGGGTGGAGAGAAAGTGGCTATGGCAATAGGTTTTGGGGTGAAAAACTCTGAAATTCAAGCCTCCTTGAGGTGTGACAGAGTGGAATCCCCATTTAGGGTAGAATCCCCTTTGTCAAGCCTCAAAAAGGATTTTACCCTGAATGGGAATTCCACTCTAAAATGAATTACCATAGTAACTGCCATTGCCATAGTTCTCACAGCTCAATTTATGCAACATTACTGGGTGGCGAGAAAGTGGCTATGGCAATAGGTTTTGGGGTGAAAAGCTCTGAAATTCAAGCCTCCTTGAGGTCTGACAGAGTGGAATCCCCATTTAGGGTAGAATCCCCTTTGTCAAGCCTCAAGGAGGATTCTACCCCGAATGGGGATTCCACTGTGAAATGGGGATCCCACTCCAAAATCATTACCATAGTAACTGTCATTGGTCATAGTTCTCACAGCTCAATATATGCAACACTACTAGGTTGCGAGGAGGTGGCTATGGCAATAAGTTTTGAGGTGAAATACCCACTGTCAAGCCTCAAGGAGGCTTACACTTCAGAGTGGAATCCCCATTCCGGGTAGAATCCCCTTTGCCAAGCCTGCCTGGGGATTCCACTCTGAAATGCATTGCCTTAGTAATCGCCTTGCTACCCAAAAGTGTTGCCTAGACTGGGCCACAAGGATGCCACTGTTACCATCTGGTGTGTCCTTCACGCCTTTCCTTGAAGATCCACTTCAGAGTTCTCTCTCTGCTGTGAGCCCTTCTGCTGGCCATGGAGGACTGCTGCTTCCTGTCCTGGACTTCACATGGAGGATTGCCTCTGGGCAGCTGAAAAGCTGATTGGTGCGCTCTCTGTTGTCTTCATTTCAGAACACTGGTGGTGGTTTCCAGGTCATCTCTAGAGAGCTGTAGGGTCTATGGCATGTTTTAAGTGGATTTTATTCTCCTTGGACCCATCTTGGACTATTTCATGTCTGTGGCTAGAATTGTCTTTGCACAATTGGCACTTCACTTTGGAATACTCCATTAAAGCTAATCTTAGATCTGTGTTGTGTACATGAAACACGCTTCTTCTGCTCCTCACAATGCGCTCTTTCCACAGGATCTTCAGACTCTGCGTACCGCCAGTAGACGGGGACCTGTGAGTGCGCGGGGTGAGAGATGGTCCCCCCCCCGATGGGTAAATGAAGGAGTAGCGCCAGAGGCCCTCTGATGGATGTTATACTCTCCGGATTGCTAAAGCACAAGTACTGCAATGATTCATGGGTCTGCCCCCACTCTGTGCCTGCTGATGGACAAGCTGTGGGTGCTCCTATTGTGCCAAGGTCCCAGGGTATGGATGGAGCCATGTTTATCTACAGGATCCAGGAGGAAATCGAAGAGCGACAAGGTTAAAGAGAGACTTTGGACTCTTTTTGTTGCTTCTGATATTCCGGCGCACAAAACCTTTCCTTCTGCAAGATAAGTATTTATTACAAGTCCGTATTCTGACTTCTACACTTGGAGCGGAGTGCCCGACTTCTCCGCCAAACACAGCGGTCCAATTTTGCACTCCAGGATCCTTACGTTATGTTTTTAACGTTCTTATTTGCTTTTATTTGGGATTTTATTGTTGTTTTATAAGTGGAATTCTACTTTTATAATTAAAGATGCTACAAGTTCATCGTCTTATTCCTGCCATACGCATTGCGGAGTATAAAGGACTCTTCTTCTTCTGCCCAGGAAATGCCCTTTACCCAGAAGCCTCTGCTCTAACCTCTGGGACCAAGCTTCTATAAGTTATACTGATGTTCATAGTTGATGCGGATAACTCTCATCTAATATTTGTATTTAAATCTTTTTTTTTTTTTTTCGATGCGGTTGTAATTGTAGGATATTGGAACGTCGATGTAAATATTGGGACATTTTGTATTTGTGGTAACTTGCGCCAGTATCAGTATTCTATGTTTACAGGCTGTAGGAGCGGGCGGGAGTTACTGAACCCCCCCAGATGTTTTGTACATTCGCTGCGGTTTCTGGTGAATTAAGCCCAGAGATCTCAGCGGATCCTCCTTCTTTAGATTGCTTTGTATTTGGTATTTCTACTGATTTGTTGAAAGATAATAACGCACATTACCGGCCACCATCTGTGGGTGTTCTTCACTCCACCCATTTGTCTGATACAGCCTGACCTAGGATCATCCAGCCTCTGATCTCTTGTATGTGGTATGTGTGAAGTTCTCAAGGAACGCCATAGTTCTTGGTGTATCAAATCCCTCAACTTTTTGGCGTGGAAGGTATTAGCCATGCTGGGTTCAGGGAAGGAGGGGGTCATACCACAGCTATATACTAAGCAAGAAAATAGAGCTAATGGGAAGGAAGAGATCGGGCAGGAAACCCAATCAGTAAATGTCTTGTTACAGATCAGCAGGTAGAAACCTTTCTAACCTAAATAAACCTCATCTGTCCTGCTCTATAGAATCATTGTACAAAGGAATTCCTATCATCTGTCCTGCCCTATAGAATCGTTGTACAAAGGTATTCCTATCATCTGTCATGCTCTATAGAACCATCCTATGAAGGTATCACTACCATCTTTCCTGCCCTATAGAACCATCGTACAAAAGTGTCTCTATCATCTGTCTTGCCCTATAGAACCGTCCAGTAAAGGTATCCCTACCATCTTTCCTGCCCTATAGAATCATTGTACGAAGGTATTCCTATCATCTGTCATGCTCTATAGAACCATCTTATGAAGGTATTCCTATCATCTGTCATGCTCTATAGAACCATCTTATGAAGGTATTGCTATAGTCTGTCCTGCCCTATAGAACCATCGTATGAAGCTATTCCTATCATCTGTACGATGGTTCTATAGGGCAGGACAGACGATAGGAATCTCTTTGTACGATGGTTCTATAGGGCAGGACAAAGGGATTCCTATCATCTGTCCTGTCCTTTAGAACCATCCTATGAAGGTATCCCTATCATCTGTCTTGTCATATAGGAATACCTTCATACGATGGTTCTATAGGGCAGGACAGATGATAGGAATACCTTTGTACAATGGTTCTATAGGGCAGGACAGATGATAGGAATACCTTTGTACAATGGTTCTATAGGGCAGGACAGGTGATAGAACCATCGTATGAAGGTATTCCTAGCATCTGTCCTGCCCTATAAAACCATCGTATGAAAGTATTCCTATCACCTGTCATACTCTTTAGAACCATCGTATGAAGGGATTCCTATCATCTGTCCTGCCCTTTAGAACCATCCTATGAAGGTATCCCTATCATCTGTCTTGTCATATAGGAATACCTTCATACGATGGTTCTATAGGGAAGGACAGGTGATAGAACCATTGTATGAAGGTATTCCTAGCATCTGTCATGCTCTATAAAACCATCGTACAAAGGGATTCCTGTCATCTGTCCTGCCCTTCTGAACCTTGATATGAAGACATCAGGCAGGTAACCCTATCAGTGTTACATATCAGCAGAAAATGTCTAACCTAAATAAGCCTCATCTGTCCTGCCCTCTAGAACCATCATATGATGAGAACAGACTGAAGTCCCTATTATTACAGGTCTTGTTACTGATCTGTCCTGACCTGTAGAGCCATCATATGTATCATTACTCTTGACCAGAGAACCTGTCTTACCATGAGCAGCAGACCATATATGTATAGAACATTGGTCTACGTGAACCGCCTCTAAGCTTGATAACCTCCGCTACTGCCTTATAGCATTGCCAGATAATGACCAAGCCAACCCTCTTCCTCGTTATTCATACAGGGTATTCTTTATAATTTTAGTGGTTGGTGGCCTTATATATCTGACACATGTGAAAAAGTCCCCCCACCTTGCTATATCAGACCTTTCTTTGGGTGTTACATGGCTTATATTGCGTTCCTTGGTCACTTTTGTGGTGTCTGGGTATAATGATCTTTCAAACCGCTGCTCTAATGGCCTTAAAATATTCATATATCTCATAACTGTCATCTCCAGACCCCCCTATAGGCTGGGCACTTGCATATGGCGTGACTAAGTGGTAAAAACGTGGCTCACCAGCTTGTCATGGCACACGATTTGTATTATGACACACTGCAGGCATTTGGTAAGCGGTTGTACAAGGCCACCGGCGAGTCTCCAGTCTTGCTGAAAAGAAAATGGCAATAAAATGGTAAAAGTGATCTTATCACACGAAGCAGCTTGCCTGCTGGTTTACCATACCCCATCTACATGCTATTCAAAATTTAAAAAAAAACTCCAGTTTCTTTATTAAAATAAATACCTACTAAACAATCTATTTTTTATATTTTAATAAAGCAACCTTTTTTCATTTTGATCTGCAGTCATGATTTTCTACTAAGTATAGATTCCTTGCAGCCCCGTCTGGCCGCCATGCACAGTGTGCAGACCAGAAATGCCCAGAATGTTCCCCCTGTCCCTGCACGCCTCGGCCCCTTCCAGTAATCTGCACAGAGCTTGGGGCAAATTACAGGCATCCCTGGCAGCGTCCTTAGGTTTACTGTACAGCATGTCTTATGGCTGGATACTTATTCTCTGCCTAAGTCCCAGCATGTCTTGACATCTAATTATTTTGAACTGTGGATGTTATCAAGCCTTGTGAGATTATGGTGGGGAACTGAGGAACAGCCCAGGGTCACTGTACAGGTAGACCAGACTGTCCATATTCCCTATAGTTGAGAAAATGGTGGATGTGAACTGAGGAACAGCTTGTCGTAACCATACAGGTAAACCAGACTGCCCATGTTTCCCACAGTAGACAATATAGTGGATAAGAACTGAGGAACAGCTCAGGACCACCATATTGATAGACCAGACTGTCCATTAATTTCATAGTAGAGAATATGGTGGATGTGAACCAAGGAACAGCCCAAGGTCCCCATACAGGTCGACCAGATTGCCATATTGTCTACTATGGGATATATAGACAGAGGAGAACTGAGGGGATGTGAAATGAGGATATTTCCCATAATAGAGAATATGGTGGCAGTTAGCTGAGGAACAGCCCAGGGTCACTGTATAGGTAGACCAGACTGTACATATTTCCTATGGTTGAGAAAATGATGGATGTGAACTGAGGAACAGCTCGTGGTCACCATACAGGTAAACCAGACTGCCCATGTTTCCCACAGTAGACAATATGGTGGAGAAGAACTGAGAAACAGCTCAGGACCTCCATATCGATAGACCAGACTGTCCATTAATTTCATAATAGAGAATATGGTGAATGTGAACTGAGGTACAGGTCGATACAGGTCAACCAGATTGTCTATATATCCCATAGTAGACCATATGACGGAGGAGAACTGAGGGGATGTGAACTGAGGATATTTCCCATAATAGAGAATATGGTGGCAGTTAGCTGAGGAACAGCCAAGGGTCACTATACAGGTAGACCAGACTGTCCATACATTTCATAGTAGAGAATATGATGGATGTGAACTGAGGACATTTCCCATAGTAGAGAATATGGTGGCAGTGAGTTGAGGAACAGCCCCGGGTCACCATACAGGTAGACCAGAGTGTTTATATTTCCCATAGTAGAGAATATGGTGGAGCTTAGCTGAGGAAAAGCCCGGGGCCACCATACAGGTGGACCATACTGTCTATATTTCCTGTAAAACATGTCAGAATAGCAGTGTGGACCTTTGTGAATAGGCCTGGTGGAATGAATCAGACTTGTGGTGGACTGTGTACATATTACTTTGTCCTTATCATTTCAGAATGTTTTATTGAATAAACTGTTTTGAACTAAATGTGTGTAGAGTTGTTATTTTGTCCGGGAAGGTGTTAATTCCATGGATCTTGTGCGTCGGCAGTAAGATTGGGATGTGGGGCAATCTTCCGGTGACTCTGCCATGGGAAAGGTATGGAGGTGCTACAATTGGTAAAATTCACCTTCCTACCATCAGGAACCAGCCCTTTAAAAGTTCAAACTGGTGGAAGCATTACATGGGCTTCCCGATCACACGGTTTGCATTATGACACACTGCAGGCGTTTGGTAAGCGGTTGTACAAGGCCACCGGCGAGTCTCCAGTCTTGCTGAAAAGAAAATGGCAATAAAATGGTAAAAGTGACCTTATCACACGAAGCAGCTTGCCTGCTGGTTTACCATACCCCATCTACATGCTATTCAAAATTTAAAAAAAACTCCAGTTTCTTTATTTAAATACCTACTAAACAATCTATTTTTTATATTTTAATAAAGCAACCTTTTTTCATTTTGATCTGCAGTCATGATTTTCTACTAAGTATAGATTTCTTGCAGCCCCGTCTGGCCGCCATGCACAGTGTGCAGACCAGATATGCCCAGAATGTTCCCCCCTGTCCCTGCACGCCTCGGCCCCTTCCAGTAATCTGCACAGAGCTTGGGGCAAATTACAGGCATCCCTGGCAGCGTCCTTAGGTTTACTGTACAGCATGTCTTAGGCAGGGAATAAGTATCCAACCATAAGTCCCAGCATGTCTTGACATCTAATTATTTTGAACTGTGGATGTTATCAAGCCTTGTGAGATTATGGTGGAGAACTGAGGAACAGCCCAGGGTCACTGTACAGGTAGACCAGACTGTCCATATTTCTTATAGTTGAGAAAATGATGGATGTGAACTGAGGAACAGCTTGTGGTCACCATACAGGTAAACCAGACTGCCCATGTTTCCCACAGTAGACAATATAGTGGAGAAGAACTGAGGAACAGCTCAGGACCACCATACTGATAGACCAGACTGTCCATTAATTTCATAGTAGAGAATATGGTGGATGTGAACCAAGGAACAGCCCAAGGTCCCCATACAGGTCGACCAGATTGCCATATTGTCTACTATGGGATATATAGACAATCTGGTCGACCTGTATGGGGACCTTGGGCTGTTCCTTGGTTCACATCCACCATATTCTCTACTATGAAATTAATGGACAGTCTGGTCTATCAGTATGGTGGTCCTGAGCTGTTCCTCAGTTCTTCTCCACTATATTGTCTACTGTGGGAAACATGGGCAGTCTGGTTTACCTGTATGGTGACCACAAGCTGTTCCTCAGTTCACATCCATCATTTTCTCAACTATAGGAAATATGGACAGTCTGGTCTACCTGTACAGTGACCCTGGGCTGTCCCTAAGCTAACTGCCACCATATTCTCTAGTATGGGAAATAACCTAATTTCACATCCCCTCAGTTCTCCTCTGTCTATATATCCCATAGTAGACAATATGGCAGAGGAGAACTGAGGGGATGTGAAATGAGGATATTTCCCATAATAGAGAATATGGTGGCAGTTAGCTGAGGGACAGCCCAGGGTCACTGTATAGGTAGACCAGACTGTCCATATTTCCTATGGTTGAGAAAATGATGGATGTGAACTGAGGAACAGCTCGTGGTCACCATATAGGTAAACCAGACTGCCCATATTTCCCGCAGTAGACAATATGGTGGAGAAGAACTGAGAAACAGCTCAGGACCTCCATAATGATAGACCAGACTGTTCATTAATTTCATAGTAGAGAATATGGTGAATGTGAACTGAGGAACAGCCCAAGGTCCCCATACAGGTCGACCAGATTGTCTATATATCCCATAGTAGACCATATGGCGGAGGAGAACTGAGGGGATGTGAACTGAGGATATTTCCCATAATAGAGAATATGGTGGCAGTTAGCTGAGGAACAACCAAGGGTCACTATACAGGTAGACCAGACTGTCCATACATTTCATAGTAGAGTATATGGTGGATGTGAACTGAGGACATTTCCCATAGTAGAGAATATGGTGGCAGTGAGTTGAGGAACAGCCCCGGGTCACCATACAGGTAGACCAGAGGGTTTATATTTCCCATAGTAGAGAATATGGTGGAGCTGAGCTGAGGAAAAGCCCGGGGCCACCATACAGGTGGACCATACTGTCTATATTTCCTGTAAAACATGTCAGAATAGCAGTGTGGACCTTTGTGAATAGGCCTGGTGGAATGAATCAGACTTGTGGTGGACTGTGTACATATTACTTTGTCCTTATCATTTCAGAATGTTTTATTGAATAAACTGTTTTGAACTAAATGTGTGTACAGTTGTTATTTTGTCCGGGAAGGTGTTAATTCCATTGATTTTGTGTGTCAGCACTAAGACTGGGATGTGGGGCAATCTTCCGGTGACCCTGCCATGGGAAAGGGTAGGAAGGTGAATTTTACCAATTGCAGCACCTCCATACATCAGGAGCCGACCTTTAAAAGTTCACACTGGTGGAAGCGTTACATGGGCTTCTCGATCATGTGATTACTGTGGTTGACTGTGACAGTGATCACCTGATCAGGATCCTGTCCTACTGGCTCCCAATCATTGATAGTTGATAGGGAATTGTTGGTGACAGTGCGATCACAGTGCTGTGTGTACTAATTGAGCACTCTCCCAACACAACAAAGCAGCACTAGCCAGACACATACACTATATTACCAGAAGTATTGGGACGCCTGCCTTTACACGCACATGAACTTTAGTGATATCCAGTCTTAGTCCGTAGGGTTTAAAGCCAGGCCAACTCCATTTTGAACCCTATGGATTAAGACTGGGATGCCATTAAAGTTCCAATACTTTTGGTAATATATGATGTATATAGGGAAGCATGGCATAAGACACACCACTGTGCTGCCACATATATGTATATGGCTGGTGTTAAGAGACTCACAATGCTAGTTCTTTGATTTCATGCAGATGATTCAGCTTCAATACTTCCTGAGTCTGACCTGGGGCCAAAGGTCCAGATTTTAACACTCATGAGTTATAGAGGTTGGAAAGCATGATAATAAAATAAGTATTAAAGTCAGACACAGCCAGGCCACCAGCATTTTCTAAAGTGATCCAGCCATGGCAGCCCCCAAACTTAACCCATGAAAGGGTCACCGTAAATTGATCATACACACGTCTGTACATCTTTAGGCAAGTTATCATATATTTGCCTGTTACAAATAATTGGGCCTATTTATCACCCTTGCCTGAAATAAGAACTGTTTTGTTCCATAGCGAGCAATCAGATTAAAATCTGCACTGAAGATTTCAATATTGAATCTCATTGGTTGCTGTGAACCGAAAAAAAAATGGGTTTTATAATAAAGCCACTGCATCCAATCAGGGGCCTGTTTCTATTTGAGAGCTTTACATATAAAAGAACTGGAAGCTGATTGGTTGCTGTCACTGACACAGGCACCTACCTTTTCTCCTGGGGGGTCATACTCTTGTTGTAGATCTTTACACAGATATACAGCTATTGTTACCTCCCTGCACCCACATATATGATGGGGTTAAAGAGGGTGGAGCTGATACATTGTATCCTACAATAAGAAGGAACCGGAAAAGAGAAACATTGTTTTTTTTTTTTTGTTTTTTTTTTTGTTTTGTTTTTTAAGATGATGTGATTTTTCTCTTCCTGGTGATTCCTCGTGTCACCCTAAAACTGGGTCTGAGGAGGATCCAGGTATGGAAAATAACAGTGTGAATATTTTTTTTGGTATCCTCCATTCTGCAAGTTACCCACAAAGCTGTTAGGCCCCTTTCACACGATCGGACCGCTCAGGTCCGCCTGTCAGTTTTGACGGCGGACCTGAACGGGCGCTCCATGTTAGCCTATGGAGCGACGGATGTCAGCGGAGACATGTCCGCTGACATCCAACCCGGTCCGATCCGCAAAAAGCAGACGGGTGGCCCTACGTCCGGATCCGTCGCTGGCGGATCGGATTGGGTGAGATCTGATGAAAACGGACATGCTGTCTGTTTTCATCCGATCCCTCCATAGGCAGCAGCGGCGCTTGACAAGCCCCTCCCCGCTCAGTGAGCAGAGAGGGACCTGTCATCCGCCAGCTCAACGGAGATCAACGGACTGATCTCCCGCTGAGCCGGCGGACCGAGGCGGACTCCGTGGAAACGGAGTCCGCCTCGTGTGAATGAGGCCTTACAGCATCGCCCACGTGTCTCTCCGCCTTCCTCCTGGGTGTCGGGATTCATGAATCAGACAGAAGTGCAGTAAAAATCACACCTTAATAAAATGGTAAAATAAAACCAGAAGGGAAGTCAGCCAGGCAAAAGTCTTTGAAAACACAGCAGCTAGTATCCAGATATGTTGACCTTATCCTGCTTTTCAGCCAGCTGGATTAGATCTCCTGTGCCTTCACCCTTGGTCATCAGGTGAGTCACTGTCAGGCCCGGTGCTACCACTAGGCAAACTAGGCAGCCGCCTAGGGCGCCCCAGCCACTGGTGTTCCTACTCTCTTCTCTCTGCAGCAAGCAACTAAGTCTCAGCATCAGCAGGCAGCCGCCTCTCCATTCGCACATAGTCCTCCGCCGCTTCTGCGCCTCTGACACTGTGTCCATGTCCCGACTCCCGACTGAATGGAAGCAAGCAAACATTAATTGATGGGCACCGAGAGGCTGTATTTGATGGGTGCTGGTAGGTTGCATTGATGGGCGTTGGTGAGGCTGCATTTGATGGGCGCTGGTAGGCTGCATTTGATGGGCGCTGGTGAGGCTGCATTGATGGGCGCTGGTGAGGCTGCATTTGATGGGCGCTGATGAGGCTGCATTTGATGGATGCTGGTGGGCTACATTTAATGGGGGCTTCATTAAAAACATGGGCAGGGCAAAGGGGGTGCACCCAGGGGGGGCGGCAAAATGAAGTTTCGCCTAGGGTGTCAAAAACCTTGCACCAGCCCTGGTCACTGTGGAATGATAAGTGCTGGCAATTAACCGACAGCTGAGCTCTGAGAAGGAGGGACTGAGCCCAGCCCTGACACTGGGCTGCTTAGGGTCCTTCTGAAGGAGTCTTGTGCCTAGGGTTGTCACCTGTCCGGGATTTGAATCATGTGTCCGGGTTTCAGGCGGACTGAAACCCGGACACATTATTGAGACTGGGCTGTGGCTCCCCGAGTAACCAAGATAGTCACACACAAATCTGTTACCGTCAGGAAGCTGCGAGTGGCTGTCTGGGGGCAGGTTTGACATCACTGGGGGGGGGGCCAGGGTGATGATGTCAGCAGGAGCAATTTGGCTACACCTAATGCTTGCTGCGGCAAGCTATGCCCACCCCATTACTACTCTCCTTGGGGCACCCAAAGGTTTCTCAGGCCACTAAACTGTTTCGGGTTTGGCTTGAGGAAAGGGTGGCAACCCTACTTGTGCCTGTGAGATGACAGTGGCTCAGTGGATAAGATCGCTGGAAAGAAAATAAAAATGATATCCATTCCTAAAGAGGACTGCTTCACCTTTTATGCCCTATGGTCAATGCCTGACCACCTTGCTGGGGGGTGACAGGCTAGGAAGGCTTTAAGGTTTAATCCACTGCCCAACCGTGTAAGGTAAGAGGATATTTTTCATCCATGTCTGTAATATAAAAATATCAAATATGATGGATCTCTTAGGGGTTGGAGATCACATTAGACTGACTCAGTCGGTCCTAGGTTTTTGGTAGGGGATACCGTGAGCAGGTTGGAAAAATTTCCTTCCAATAATTTGTGCCCAGCTTGAGGGAAGGTGGCTGTGGGCCCTTTAGGGGTCGTTCCTGGAGGCAGCAGCTCAGGCCCCCAAAAAGTGTTTGTAGAGGCTGAAGGTTTTTTTACCTTCATCCATGAAGATAAAAAAAACCTTCTCTGTGCAGCTGCGCCCCCCCCCCCACCTACTACTTACATGAGCCCCATCTTCCTCCAGTGATGTGCACGAGAGCCTCGGCTCTCCGGGGACTCCCTCATTGGAGTCCCCGGTCAATCACAGCCAGTGAGCCAATGAGGAGAGAGCGGGGGGGCGGGTCTGAGCCGTGGCTCTGTGTGTGTGTGTGAATAGACACGCAGAGCCGCAGCTCATGAACAAGCTTAGGAAAAACAAGGAATGGTGGCACACCACAGACACAGTCAGTATCTTGAAAGATGTTTATTGATCATCCAGCCAGACACGTGCACAAGATACCTTGACAGGTTTCACTCGAGTCACTGGAGCTTACTCATGACAACTTTTGGTTATGAGTAAGCTCGAGTGACTCAAGTGAAACGCGTCAACGTGTCTATCGATCATCCAGCCAGACATGTACGCAAAACGTCTTTCAAGATACTGACTGTGTCTGTGGTGTGCCACCGTCCCTTATTTTCCTACGTTGTATCCACGGCGGCGAGCCGAGGTGAGCACCCACAGTTGTCAATTGCTTCACCGATTTTCCTGAGCGGTGTGTGTGCTACGTGTGCTACTCATGAACAAGCTTGCTTGGGTGCCCCCAATGCAAACTGCTTGCTCTGGGGGGAAGTCAGCAGGAGGGAGGGGCCAAGAACGCCGACGGGGGGGACCCGAGAAGAGGAGGATCGGGGGCTGCTCTGTGCTAAACCATTACAAAGGGGAGGTAAGTATAACATGTTTGATATTAAAGGCATTCTTTTTTTTTTTTTTAAATAACAATTTATGGTGGTTTCTGCATTTGAACTTGGAAAGGAGCGCCCGGTATCGCTTATTGAGTAGCAACAAATAAATCAAACCCACTCATTTCGGGGGGGGGGGGGGGGGGGAGACAGAGACTCTCCCTTCTTCAGGGCTGTTGCTGCATTCTAGCAAATGGGGAAAGGGTTCTATACTGTGTCTGTGAAACAAGGATCAGACTGATCACCGGGACCCTGTTAGGGATCCTTCACCATTTACCAGCCTGCAGTCTCTGTTCCCCCCGAAATGCGTTGGCTTGATTTATTTGATGCTACTCTCAATAAATGATTTCAAACCCACCTTCCATCTTGCATTCAGAGGATACCGGGCGCTCCTTTCCACTACCTTTTCAAGTTAACATATGATGGATGGAAAGGACAATTTACACAAGTGATGGCCTGTCCACTAGGAGCGCATGGGCGCCGCCCCCCCCCCCCCCCCCCATGCGTCCGACCCCCTGATCTACATACAGGGATGCTTGAGCATGGATTCCAATGGGGGGGGGGGGTTTAAGCACCTGATTAGAGCTAGAGGCTCTAATAGGCTTCAAAAAAGGGTGGTCTCGGGGAGCAGGGCACTGCGCTCCGAGCCCACCCAGTTGTTTTACAAAAGCGAATGAATATTCGCTACTGTAACACTGAATCTCCTCCCGGCCAATCAGGAAGCGGGTCATGAGACCCGTCACCCGATTGGCCGAAAGGAGATCCAATCGGATTGGCCGGCAGGAGAGGAGGGAGAAGACGCACGCAGGGGAACTGAGCAGCAAGCAAGCAGCCTGGAGAGATGGGGTGATGCCCCTCCCCCCCCCCAAAAAAAAACACCAGCCGCCACCGCTACACTAACTCTTAATAAGCATTCTGCGGAGTCCTGAAGAAGGTGTTTGAGAAGTAGGAGGAGGAGATCCCCTGAGAGGTGGCAGCAGCTAAACGGGTGTAGCGCCCACCCCATTCAGGTAGGTGCTTAGTGTGTTTCTGTAATTAGTGATAGGTAAATTTGGCCAAGGCTTTGCATTTTTTCCCTAGGCCTGTTTGTGGGTGTGAGTGTTAGAATAGAGGGGGTTGTGGCCACCTACACTCTGGCTCAAGGAAGTCCCCTTATCTTTCCAGTGAAATGTTCTGGAAGAGAGGCAGGATTTGGGACCTGAGTGGCTGGCAGCTTGTATGGAGAGCTCTGGACCAATCATTAATTTGTATTGGCAGGGGCAGGACTCGCATATAAGCTGAGGTCACATGCTCCTGGGGGGTTCTGCCTGGGAGCAGAGGAGGTCAGCATGTAGAAACTGGTGGATGTTTGGGCGTTCTCCCCTCCTGGGAGAGGAACGTGCCATGCGGAGAGGATCTGGGAGTACAGGGAGATCCAGAAGCTGTAACTATGTAACGCAGCAGGAGGAGGCTTGAAGGCCTGGGTGGTTCAGAGACCCCAGTGCTCGATGGCAGGAGAAGTTTGGGTGCAGGAGGAGGCTTGAAGGCCTGGGTGGTTCAGAGACCCCAGTGCTCGATGGCAGGAGAAGTTTGAACCACCCAGGCCTTCAAGCCTCCTCCTGCACCCAAACTTCTCCTGCCATCCAGCACTGGGGTCTCTGAACCACCCAGGCCGTCAAGCCTCCTCCTGCACCCAGAGACCCCAGTGCTGGATGGCAGGAGAAGTTTGGGTGCAGGAGGAGGCTTGAAGGCCTGGGTGGTTCAGAGACCCCAGTGCTCGATGGCAGGAGAAGTTCGGGTGCAGGAGGAGGCTTGAAGGCCTGGGTGGTTCAGAGACCCCAGTGCTGGATGGCAGGAGAAGTTCGGGTGCAGGAGGAGGCTTGAAGGCCTGGGTGGTTCAGAGACCCCAGTGCTGGATAGCAGGAGCAGTCATCACTATGAGGAGGAAGAAGTAGCTGTAAAGAGGACGGAGGAAACTGGGAGTCAACTTTCTGTGAGTACCATGGACTGTTGATGGGAAACAGCAAAGGGAGTGCAACCCAGTAGTGCTAAACCACCAAACTTGCTATATATTCAAGGACCTAGCAAGAGACACTTCCCGGATCTGACAAGGATTGATCGCAAGAGTCCAGAATAAGGAGGTGGAGGCCTGGGACTTTGTGAAATGACCAGCATCACTCTGAATAATGCTGTGGTTAGAAATTACAAACGGGTAGTGCACAAGAACAGGAACCAGAATTTATAGGGGCATCTGAAATCCTCTATTCATTTGTTATCTTAACCAGAGTTCAAGAATAAAGTTACAGTTTTATTAAGCACAAAGACTGTCTGGTGTGTTAAAGTTGCATGGGAAGGAAGAGCGGGGTAAATTGACATAAAGGTAATGAACAACACTGCAGCTCCCAAGGGAGTAGTGCGCTACACGGGTAAGGGTTCTTTCTAAAGTTGTAAAAAAATTGGCATGAGAATGAAAACCTTTTCACTCTAATATGCCAGGAGTGGTCAGTTTTAAGATTAGATAGGGGGCCTCTGCTTGGTGAAAGATGACGTATGTGTAAGGCTCCTTATCACCTACCTGGAAGAAGTTGGGAGATCTAGAGGGTCAGAATGCATGGCAAAGTCCTGATCTGTTCACATTGACTTTAACGCTGCTGAGGGATCCACTCCCAGGCTACAAATCAGCTCGGCCAGCTAGCAGACTTCATATTATAATATGGTCAGAGAAGCCCAGACTGTGTGCGCTATATGTCCAGATCCTATCAAACCACGTACAACTATGAACAGAATATGTAGTCATGGACTTTGTGTGGACCTATAGAAGAGAAACAAAGTACCATAAAAAACACTTTATTATGTACCATTAAAAATCTATTACACAACAATAAAAATGACTCTCCACACAGGGGTTCACAACATGCAAAGATTCAGATTACAGTTCACATGTGGACTCGCAGCATTTCAGGAATCCTTCTTCATGAGCACATTGACAGAACCAGTACACTGGAACCCACTCCTAATCTTTAATAGAGTAATATCAGCTAGTTGGGTATATGGGAATTCGTAGCATTTGTATTTTGCTCATAGAGGTGCAAATGATTAAACCAAGGTGAAGCCACTGCCTCTCGGGTGGAATATTCAGGTAAATATTCAGTAAATAGCCATTGGTCTGAGATGCTCTGGCATGGTGGTATCTTTGAAAACCCCTACACTTAAGAGTTTTTTTGTGGTTGCTGGTTTGAATCTTGGTTATGCGCTCTTAATAGTTTCTCACCTCTAAATCGGGCACTCTCTGAGCCCTTTGAAAATCCAACTGAACCTATGCAGACCTCTGGCTCAGGGGGTCGGTGCAGGTCCATGGGGTTTTGTGGTCATTTGGCTGTGTTTCTTTAATGTTTGATTAGTTGTTATCTCCCAGAACTGATGGTGAAAGGGATGCACACATAGACATAAGCTGGGTTCTAGCTAGATGGTATCTTTACAGCCCCCTTACATGTAAGACTTTCTTGGGGTTGCTGGTTTGAATCTTGGTTTTTCCTTTTTAATAGTTTCTCACCCCTTTAATTGAGGCTCAAAGGGATGACGGTCCAAAATGTATGAGACCTCTGCCCCAGGGGTTTGGTGCTGGTTCATGGAGTATTGAGGTTCTGTGGTCTCCTGGATGAATCTTGGCTGTACTTCTTTAATTTTGTAAACAATACTTTCACCACCATCAATTTTCGGTGTTAACAAGAAATCAAACAAACCCATGCTTAAGCTGGGCTCTAGCACAGTGTTATCTTTGCAAACCCCTACACCTAAGAGGTTGCCAGTTGAAATCTTGGTTCTTCCCTCTTAACAGTTTCTCACCTCTAAATCGCCTTTCAAGGGGCTGAGTACCTAGACCTCTGGCTCATGGAGTTTTGCGGTCATTTAACTAGGCTTTTTTAAATATTTCATTAGTCGTTAACTCCCTGATTTGATGGAGAAAGGGCTGTGTCCAAACACACAGAGCCTCAAGCTGGGCTCTGGAACGGTGGTATATTTACAGTTCTTTTAATCTTAAGAGTTTGTTGGGATTGCTGGTTCGAATCTTGGTTCCCCCTGTTAATAGCTTCTCACCCTGACATTGCGCCTCAAAGGGATGAATGCCCAAACTGAAGACAAGAAGACATCTGGTTCAGGGATTTGGTGCTTATCTGTGGAATATGGAACGCTTGTTGTCTGGATGAAGCTTGGGCATTTATTTTATGCTTAATGATATCTTACCCCAAAAATTGATGTTCAAAGGTCTGTCTGCAAGCTGGATCTCAATTAACTTGGGTTGTGGCTTAGTAGTTAAATAACAGTTCCCCTCACTCAAGAGTTTTTTGGGGTTGCTGGTTCAAATCCTACTTCCTCCCTTTTAATAGCTTCTCCCCCTTGAAATTTAGGTTCAAGAGGCTAAGTGCCCAATGTGCATCCAAGCAGACCTCAGGCTCAAGGGATTGGCGCGTGTCTTTTGTAGTATTGTACTTTTGTGGTCACCTTGTTGAATCTTGTTTATGCTTTTTAATACTTGATGATTTTATTTGCGCCCAAAATTGATGCTGAAAGGTCTGTCTGCAAACCACGAAAAGCCTCAAGCTGGCCTGTGGCTCAGTGGCTTCTTTACTGCCTGCTACACTTAAGATTTATTATTTAGGGTTGTTGGTTCAAATCTTGGTTTCCTCCCTTTAATAATGTCTCACCCCTAAAATTGATGCTGAAAGGTCTGTCTGCAAACACTACAAACCTCAAGTTGGCCTGTGGCTCAGTGGTTCTTCACTACCCACTACACTTAAGATTTTTCTTCAGAGTTGCCGGTTCAAATCTTGTTGTCCTTCCTTCAATAACTTCTCACCCCTGAAATTGAAGTTGAAAGGTCCATCTGCCAATGACAACAAACTCAAACAGCCTGTGGCTCAGTGGTTTCTTTACTGCCCACTACACTTAAGATTTATTATTTAGGGTTGCTGGTTCAAATCTTGGTTTCCTCCCTTTAATAATGTCTCACCCCTGAAAATGACGCTAAAAGGTCTGTCTGCAAACATCACAGACCTCAAGTCGGCCTGTGGCTCAGTGGTTTCTTTACTGCCCACCACTCTTAAGATTTTTCTCCAGAGTTGCCGGTTCAAATTTTGGTGTTGTTCCTTCAATAACTTCTCACCACTGCAATTGAAGTTGAAAGGTCCAGCAGCAAACGCTGAAAATCTCAAGCTGGCCTGTGGCTGAGTAGCTTCTTTACTGCTACACTTAAGATATATTATTTTGGGTTGCCGGTTCAAATCTTGGTTTCCTCTCTTTAATAACTTCTCACCCCTGAAATTGATGCTGAAAGGTCTGTCTGCAAACACTACAAACCTCAAACTGACCCGTGGCTCAGTGTTTTCTTTTTTACTGCCCACTACACGTCAGATATATTATTTAGGGTCGCCGGTTCAAATCTTGGTGTCCTTCCTTCAATAACTTCTCAACCCTGAAATTGAAGTTGAAAGGTCCATCTGCAAATGCCAAAAATCTCAAGCTGGCCTGTGGCTCAGTGGCTTCTTTACTGCCCGCTACACTTAAGAATTTTTTAAGGGTGCCGGTTCAAATCTTGGTTTCTTTCTAACTATGTCAGACCACTACATTTTGATATTTAAAGTCTGGTGCCAAAACTCCTACACAGCTTAGTTGTTGGCTTAGGGGGCTGATGCTGCACTACATATGTACAGGAGTTTGCTGGTTCAATTCCTGGCTTTTCCTTTTTGATGATGTCTCCCTCCTGAAATTGATGTATCAAGGGCTGGCTGACTCACTAAACCACAAACAGCTTTGTGGCTTAGGGGTTTGGCACCCTCTCCTGAACATTGTTGTGATCATAATGTTACAGGTTCAAATCCTGATGATTTCTTTTGAAATTGTGCTGGCTTTTTACTCTTGAAATAGGAGGGAAAAACCATCAGTCCTCGAGCAGAGGTGAGTGGCTCAGAGGATAACAGCAGTAACCAGCGTGCCAGCAACCTAAGATCAAATCCAGCACATCCCAGATGCACCATGATATGAACTTGAAACCTGCAAAGCCTTGGATGGAGCACCATGATACCAGCACTATGAGGTAAGCTTGAAACCTACAAACCCTTGGATGAGCACCATGATACTGATGCTATGAGGTAAGCTTGAAACCTACAAACCCATTGTTGAGCAATATGAGGTAAGCTTGAAACTTGCAAACCCTTGATTGAACACTGTGACACTGTGACAAGGATGACATGGGTGTAAATGCATTGTGGAGCACTGTGAAAGAGGCACCTAAAACATGGTGACGTTCTACAGCCCCATGGTTGAGCACTAAAGACATGAATGCAGACCACTGGAGGAATAGCAAGATACAGCCGATCTGGAGAGAAGCTTGGCAGGAAGACTCCAAGACATGAAGAAGTGAGAGAAGCACAAGGTTCACCACTGCAAAGGAAAACTGAAATCAGAAAGTTTCAGAAACACAAATTATAAATATTTTTTTTTTGGCATCTTCTCCAGGTCCTCCCCTAACTTGGGAGGCAATGAAGCCTTTCAACCAGGAGGTGCTCCCAGGGTCCAGGGAGCACCCAGGACCATGAAGGCTGGTTGGTCCTGGGATTTGAACTCTGGTCTCCAGCAGACCAGACCACAGCTCTTGCTCCCTGAGCTATTGCTGCTTCACATAAACCCATGTGCTCGTCCTTCTACTTATAAGAACAAAAAAAACAACTTATTAAATATACACACATATCATTCTATAAAGGTACAGTAGCAAAAATAAAGGAAACCATTATGAGTCTGAGCCACCTGCCACAGGACTGTAAGGATAAATCATTATTCTATAATCATTTGTCAGCGTTCTGAGAAGGTGCACAACATGGGTCCAGCAGATGGCACCACCGTCCTGTAAATGCTTTCCTATACACTGTGTATATGATCATACCTGCTATGACTGGGATATTGAAGAGAAATCAGTACTACAGGGCAACATAGGATACTTAACTTTCTGTAATTTTCCTCTCCTGTTACTCATCCATGGGGGGAGCATACATGCAGGCAGACCATAGATGTATGCTGCCATGGAGGCACCTGGAAAGTGCATTATTACACATCTTATTAAAAACAAAAACTATTTAAAGCATATCTAAAAGGCAATACATTTTCCTCCTCCAAACAAAATGAAAAAAAAAAAAAAAAAAAAAGTTAAATGTCCCAATGGCCGCTCAACACTATAGATTATTTACCCAAAACCAACAAAAGGAGTGTGAATGTCCCCATCAGAGACACAGCAATACGCACCTTCCAATAAAGACACCAACACTCACCTCACAATTTTAGATGTCAAATTGCAGACGCCATGTACAAAAAAGAAAATGCAGAGTTAACAAATACCACCAATGTTTCAGGACCAGGAAGAAACCCCTTTCTCAAGGTGACAAGAGACAGACCGTCTGTCACCTTAAGAAAGAAGGTCCTTTGTGGCACCCGAAATGTTGGTGGAAAGAAGCAAAGTAGTAGTAGTAGCCCCGTCACTAAAATCTCATCAAATCTTAAACATATTAAAGCATTTTGATTCCGTTAAAATCCTCGATTTTCATCTTCATGTTTATAGGGTGACAACGTCTCTGTCAGATAACACCGTGCCAATCAGCGCTTAGGATACAGGAACATTTTATAAATCGTCCCCCCAAAAAAAAGAAAATCATCCCAGCTGCTGAAATCCTACTTTCCCACAAAATCCACATGTGCAAAGGGCTGTAGATCATTTTTTGTTCAGGGGGAGGGGGGAGGGGTTCAGCAGTGGGTACTAAGTAAAAGTCTTTTTTAAATAAAATAAATTACGTCAAAATTATAAAGACTGGAAAAAGGCAAAAAAAGATATGTGTTGCCCTGGGTAAGAAATCCCCTCCTTAATTCTATTTTATCAGGTCCTTTAGAAAATCAAACCTGATTTCAGTTTTTTTTTTCCTTCTTACAGTTTTTATGAACGCTGTTGGCTACTGTCCAGTCTTAGACCCCCCCAAACACCATTAGATTTTCTGCAGATTTTTGTCTTCAGATTTACCAAAACCATGTAGTGCAAGGGCCGACCTGATTGCATACATATTTAAACTGTTTGACCTTCATATTATATGGTTTTGGTAAATCTGAAGACAAAAATTTTGCAGAAAATCTTATGCGCCGTACACAAGATCGGACTTTCCAACAACAAAACCACAGATTTTTGTTCGAAGGGTGTTGGCTCCAATTTGTCTTGCATAGACACGGTCACACACATGTTGGCCAACAATTACAAACGCCGTGACGTACAAGACGTACGCGATATCTCCATTACGAACGCGAGTTTTACAAGACCGAGCGCTTCCGGCTCGTACTCGATCCCGAGCATGCGTGGACTTTTGTCCGACGGACTTGTGTACACATGATCGGAAAGTCCGACAACAAGCATTTGCTGGCGGAAAATTTGAGAACCTGCTAGCCAATGTTTGTTGGCTGAAAGTCGGAACGCTTATCTGGCTGTTGATGCCAATACAACTTTTATATTACATTACACTACAAAGAGAGTATTCCTTTCCCTTCATCATTTAATCCTCTAATGCACTCCTTTATGTAAATATTTATAATAAACTCTTATATATCTAAAATAATATTACTATATAAGGATGTCTTTTTAAACTCATGTCCATATTTTTAAATATTGCTCCATAGCACCTCTAGCCATGTATATTAACTCTTCTAAAAAAAAAAAAAAAACATATACAGTAAAACCTTGGATTGCGAGTATAATTCATTCCAGAAACACGCTTGTAATCCAAAGCACTTGTAAATCAAAGCACTTTTTTCACAGGGTATAAAAGAGAAGAGAGGCACCTCTAAGTGTAGCAATAAGTTGCTAAATGTTGTACCTTCATTAAATGTAACCATATTGCTACACTAATGCCCCGTACACACGGTCGGATTTTCCGATCGGAGCGTGTTGTCGGAAATTCCGACCGTGTGTGGGCTCCATCGGACATTTTCCATCGGATTTTCCGACACACAAAGTTGGAGAGCAGGAGATAAAATTTTCCGACAACAAAATCCGTTGTCGTGTGTACACAAATCCGACGCACAAAGTGCCACGCATGCTCAGAATAAATAAAGAGATGAAAGCTATTGGCCACTGCCCCGTTTATAGTCCCGACGTACATGTTTTACGTCACCGCGTTTAAAACGATCGGATTTTCCGACAACTTTGTGTGACCGTGTGTATGCAAGACAAGTTTGAGCCAACATCCGTCGGAAAAAATCCATGGATTTTGTTGTCGGAATGTCCGAACAAAGTCCGACCGTGTGTACGGGGCATTAGAGGCTCCTCTCTTCTTTTTTATACTCAGTTGTGACATGACGCTACTCTTATATCAAGACATCGCTTGTATATCAGGGCAAAATTTATTAAAACATTTTGCTTGTCTTGCAAAACGCTCTCAAACCAAGGTTTTACTGTATCACCCACCTTTTGTAACCATTGGAGTACCACAGTTATAGCACGTTGTCTCCAATATACATTAATCAGAGATTTTGCAGCATTCAATAAATGTGGAGTAATTGATCTGTCTAGTGATACCGCTGAACAGTGAAATAACATGGACCCAGGTTCAAAGCTTTATCTCATCTTTTTTGTATTATAGAAATTATAATCAGCAACTGCTTTCCAATATCTCTGAATAAGTGGACAAGTCCACCAAATATGACCGACCATGTGTCCCCATACCTCCGCATTCCCTCCAACACAAAGGTGATGTCGAGGAGGACATTACGTACAGATTGTTTGGAGTAAAATATCAACAAATTAAACGTTTATAATTTTACTTCTTCCATTTTAGATGAAATAGAGGACACATGGGGCTAACTGCATAATCTTATCTTTTTCTCCATTAGAGATATTGGATTGTAAAATCTTTTTCCCCAACTAGCCATATAAACCAGGATAAAAAGAGGACCACTGAAAGATAATAAAGCTCTAAAGAATAATGATATACAGTGCAGAAGATGGATCTTGGACCGCATAAATCACTTCAACATGGTTCAATTCAGACAACGATCGAAGCGGATGTGGTAATTTATGCACAAAATGGTATAGTTGTGTTTATCTCCAGATATCCATGGGAGTAAGCTCCATGTTTCCACAAATAGACTAACGATTTTAACTTATTATTCTCAAGAATTTGATGTGGCTGGGAATCTCTGAACCAACAATCTAAACCCTCTATCCATCAGACCTGGCAAAAAAAAATAAGTGTGTCCAAAAAAGAGGCAATTAATGGGGAATTATACTTCCAAGAATAACGAGAATGTAATAGTTCCCATATGGGTAGAGTGGATATGATCAAAGGGGATGTTGAAGATGCAAGACCTCTAAATGAGCATGGGAGCCACATTACCATGGACAAATCTTTATCTGCCAAGGTGGTTTCCACTTGCACCCAATGTTTAGCACCACTACATAGTTTCCATTCAGCAATACGCTTTAAGACTATCACATAATAAATATAATTTAACCACCTCACGTCCGTGCTATAGCCGAAAGATGGCTGCAGTGCGGACCTAATTTGCCGGAAGGGTGTCTCGTGGAGAGCCTCTGCAGGCACCCATCAGTGCCTCATTACCAGTGCAGCCTATCAATACCACATACCAGGTCCCATCAGTGCCACCCATCAGTGCCGTATTATCAGTGCCTATCAGTGTCGCCTTATCTTTGCCTATCAGTGCAGCTTCATCAGCGAATATCAATGAAAGAGAAAAAAATACTCGTTTGCAAAATTTTATAACAAACTATGAAACTTTTTTTTTTTTTTTCAAAAATTTCTTTTTGTGTTTGTTTAGCAAAAAAAAAAAAAAAAAACCCCAGTGGTGATAAAATACCACCAAAAGAAAGTTCTATTTGTGTGAACAAAATTCTAAAAATATAATTTGGGTGCAGTGTTGTATGAACGCGCAATTATCATTCAAAGTGTGACAGCGCTGAAAACTGAACATTGGTCTGGGCAGGAGGGGGGTTTAGGTGCCCAGTAAGCAAGAGGTTAAAGGTTTGGAAATGCCAACCCCCCCCCCCCATTTGTTTAGTTCTATATAGGACATCTCGAGAGATTCTCGCACGTCTTCCCTTCCATATATAGTGTGAAATAAGAGCCAGTCAGTTAGAGAAAAAAACCTATAGGGACACCCATGAGAATCATTTGAAAGAGAAGTACATAGTACATAGTTAATAAGATTGAATAAAGATACCAGTCCATCCAGTTCAACCTATGTGAGTGTGGGTACGTGTGTAGAATTGTCCCTATACCTATACATTGTGTCTCATTAGGATGCTCATCTATTATTATTTATTTAAGCTACCCGTCAATTTACGCCGTGCTCTACACATACATCGCACACTCACACCAAGCCCACAATTCAAGGTCTCCAACTCACATTCATATACTAGGGCCATTTTTTTTTGGACAGAAGCCAATTAACCTACCAGCATGTCTTTGGAATGTGGGAGGAAACCAGAGTACCCAGGGGAAACCCACGCAGGTACAGGGAGAACATGCAAACTCCAGGCAGGTGGTGTCATGGTTGGGATTCGAACCAGCGACCCTTTTTACTGCTAGGCGAGAGTGCTACCCACTACACCACTGTGTCGCCCACAGAAACAAGACGTAGAAGCGGAGCGCGGCGGGAGGGGGCCATCTCCCGCCGCCGATAAAAGTAATGTTGCGACGAATCCGCTGCAGAGACCACTATTATCGGAAACTGGACCGCCAGCCAAAGAAACAAGACGTGAGGTAGTATGTTCATCTTTATTACATTTATTTTGCCCAGCCATGAATGGCAGATTGAAGAGTGAAGACCACCTCCTTAAATCTGTTTTAATTCCATTCAACAGAGAAAAGTAGCTGCGTCTAAATAAATCTGGTAAGTAGGCAGTCAAGTTAATTCCTAAGTATTTTAGGGTAACTGGCTGCCAACGAAACGCGAAAAAGGAATTAAGCTTGCGTGCCTCAGTTGGTAGGATAGTAATATTTCAAATTTCGGATTAATTTTAGACATTCATTTTATAGTTGGATAAAGCTTGAAAAGTATGTAAGGAAGTCATAAGATTTGGTAAAGAAATTCTAGGTTGCTGAACATAAAATAATACATCATCAGCATAAGCAGCTAGTTGAATGTTCCTTCTCTCGCACCTTCACTCCATGTATATCAGGATTAAGTCCTGACCGTTTGGAGAAAGGGCTCCAGGGACAAAACAAATAATAACGGAGACGAGGGGCATCCCTGACGGGTTCCATTGTATAATGTGAATGAGTCACTTAGGACTCCATTCATCCTTATTCTGGCGGTCAATTCCTATAAATTTCAAGGTTGTCATTTTAAATACTCCCAAGTCCACCCCGTCAATTTCAAGGTCGTCATTAAATACTCCCAAGTCCACCCTGTCAAACGCTTTTTCAGCGTCTAAAGATAATAACAGGGTGGGCCAGGCGTAGTGTCTAACATATGAAATAAGGGACAGGGTTCGGAGCACATGATCTCTGGCCTCACGACCTGAAGCAAACCCCCCCCCCCCCCCCCGTTTGGTCTGTGTTTATCCAACTCGAAGCAATTGGTGAAGTCTTTCAGCTAATACTTTTGCATAAAGCTATTTAAAGGACCGAGCCTTTTTTTTTAGATTTGTTGTTTACAAATTAAAAACAGTTTTTTTATCCGCTAGTAAATTACTTAGAACCCCCAAACATTATAATTTTTTTTCTAACACCCTAGAGAATAAAATGGTGGTCGTTGCAATACTTTCTGTCACACCGTATTTGCGCAGCGGTCTTACAAGCGCACTTTTTTTGTAAAAAATATAATTTTTTTAATTAAAAAAACAAGACATCAGTAAAGTAATCCCATTTTTTTTTTATATTGCCAAAGATAATGTTACGCCAAGTAAATTGATACCCAACATGTCACGCTTCAAAATTGCGCCCGCTCGTGGAATGGCGACAAACTTTTACCCTTAAAAATCTCCATAGGCGACACTTAAAACATGCAACCTGTAGAATTTTTTTGAGCTACAGAGGAGGTCTAGGGCTCTACCGATCACGGCAATACTTCACATATGTGGTTTGAACACTGTTTTAATATGCGGGCGCTAGTCACGTATACGTTCGCTTCTGCATGTGAGCTCGGCGGGACGGGGCACGTTTAAAAAAATTTTTTTTCTTATTTATTTTACCTTTTATTTTTACACTGTTCTTTAAAAAAAAATTGTGTCACTTTTATTCCTATTACAAGGGATGTAAACATCCCTTGTAATAGAAAAAAAGCATGACAGGACCTCTTAAATATGAGATCTGGGGTCAAAAAGACATCAGATCTTATATTTACACTAAAATGCAATAAAAAAATTTCTTAAAAAAGGTGATCTTGCGGCGATTCCGCCGCAGAGACCACTATTATCGGAAACCGGACCGCTGGCCGAAAAAGTGGATACCGGGGTTATGGAAGCTAGCTGCTGCCATAACAACGATATTCCTCTTCAAAGTTAGGACGTATATTGGCGTGCGTCGGTCCGGAAGTGGTTAATGTCCAAGTCTAATAATGAAATAGGGCGATAGTTACCGCAATAAGCCGGGTCCTTTCCTGGTTTTGGTAGAACAGTTATATGGGCATTTAAAGACTAAAGGGCGAAAACCCTCCGCACCCGATATTGAATTAGCAGAAGAAGTTAAATATGGAATTAGGATATCTATACATGTTTTTATAGTATAAGATAGAATACCCATCGGGTCCGGGTGCCTTCCCTGGGGACATTGAAGATGATGCTTTATAAAAATTCTTCCTCTGTAAACTCCGTCTCTAAAACTGACAAGGCTTCCTCAGGCAATCTTGGTAAATTAGATTGCCCCAAGTATTGCGTTATTTTGTCCCGTTTTTCCTCTGGACGATAAATCAGCAAGCTCCCCCCCCCCTCACATTGTATAGATTTCCATAAAAATCGCAAAAAAAATAAACTCATGTGAGGGGGAGGTATGAGCCACTCCCCCGAATGATATTTTAATACTAGAAATATAAGTAGCTGACTTTTTCTCCTCTCGTACACACGATCGGATTTTCCGCGAACAAACCCTCGGACTTTTGTTCGAAGGGCGTGTGCCTGGATTTTGCCTTGCATACAAACGGCACACAATTGTCGGCCAACAAACGAACGAACGTAGTGACGTACTAGACATACTACGAGCCGATAAAGAGGAAGTACAATTGTCACGCGCCACCCTTTGGGCTCCTTCTGCTAATTTCGTGTTGGTCGATGTTTGGTGAGTGACGATTCGCGCTTTCCATTTCGCCCTTTTCAGTTCATTTCTGAACGGCCGTTCCTCAACCAGCCATGTTGCGGAATCGGAGGAGATAACGTGTTATTTATTATTGGCCTTGGAGTTATTGCTTTGACCCAAGTCCAGTCCAGGAACAGGAGGAAGAGGATTTCTTGGACCAAAAGTAGGTTGCTTTATTATTGGTGACCAATTATGTCATGTGCCTTTGCTGTGGGAGCTCCAGGAGAATAATCCGGATGATTTTCAGAATTATCTCCGGTTGACGGACCCCTGCTTTCACCAACTCTTGGCATCGATGACCCCCTATATTAAGAAGCAGGACTCATGCATGAGGCTTTTATTTTATTTTTTTGGTTGAATAATAATGATTTGATTTGTTATATTTTCTATATTTTTGGATGCATAAAATGCACTTTTTGGCTAAGTTCTATAGGCAGATAGCATGTCTAATTTTATTTGTTTCCATTTTTAATGCACAATAAAAAAAAATGTGTAGAATAATACTTGGCTGTGTGTCTTCCTTCAAATGACAGTTTTGGGAGTCGGCAGTTACAATAAAAAAAAAAAAAAAAAAAAAAAAAAAAGCATAATAATATTATTCTTGATATCACTAGGAAAAAAAAAGCCTTTGAAAATACGTTTGGCAGAACTCCATCAGTATCACCAGCAAAGCAGCTTCATTATTATCCCATTAACCGCTTGCCGACCAGCGCACAGCGATGTACAGTCGGTAGAACGGCGCTGGTAGGCAAAAGGGTGTACAGGTACGTCCCCTTTAAGAAGCGGTGTCGCGGGGCGAGAGACCATGGGTCCCACGGACTCGCTGTCCGCCGGGTGCCCGCGATCGTGTCACAGAGAGATAGAACAGGGAAATGCTTTTGTAAACAAAGCATTTCCCCGTTCTGCCTAGTGACAGGACAAAGATCACAGCTCTCTCTCATTGAGACTAGTGATCGCTGTCCTGTGTGTTCAAGCCCATCCCCCCCCCCCTCACAGTTAGAATCACTCCCTAGGACACACTTAACTCCTTCACTGCCCCCTAGTGTTAACCCCTTCACTGCCAGTGTCATTTACATAGTAATCAATGCATTTTTATAGCACTGATCGCTGTATAAATGACAATGGTTCCAAAATAGTGTCAAAAATGTCCGAAGTGTCCACAATAGTGTCGCAGTCCCGATAAAAATCGCAGATCGCCGCCATTACTAATGAAAAAAAATGAAAAATAAAAATGCCATAAAACTATCCCCTATTTTGTAGACACTATAAATTTTGCCAATCAATATACGCTTATTGCGATTTTTTTCATTACCAAAAATATGTAGAAGAATACGTATCGGCCTAAACTGAGGAGAAAAATGTTTTTTTTATTATATTTTTGGGGGACTTTTATTATAGCAAAAAGTTTTTAAAAATGCGTTTTTTTTTTTTTTTTCAAAATTGTCACTGTTCTTTTGTTTATAGCGCAAAAAATTAAAGAAAGCAGAGGCGATCAAATACCACCAAAAGAAAGCTCTATTTGTGGGGGAAAAAAAAAAGGACGTCAATTTTGTTTGGGTGCAACGTCACCACGACCGTGCAATCGTCAGTTTAAACCGATGCAGTGCCGAATCGCAAAAACTTTAATAAAAAAAAAAAAGTTACTGTACAGTAAAACCTTGGTTTGAGAGCGTATTGCAAGACAAGCAACATTTTTGACTTGATATACAAGCGATCTTTTGATATACAAGTAGCGTCATGTTACAACTGAGTATAAAAGAGAAGAGAGGAGCCTGTAATGTAGCAATATGGTTACATTGAATGAAGGTACAACATTTAGCAACATATTGCTACACTTAGAGGCGCCTCTCTTCTCTTTTATACTCTGGAGCTCCTGCTGGATTTTGCTTCTAATCCTCTTGTGGAGGCTTCCATTTGTGGATGGATGTTTTATGGTTACACAACCGATCATATTGCTATAATCTTTTTATATGGACTATAAACTGAAGGAATTATGAATAAATGGTTGTGGAACGAATCATTTTAAGTTTCCAATTATTTCTTATGGGGAAATTCGCTTTGATATACAGGTGCTTTGGACTACAAACATGTTTCTGGAACTAATTATGCTCGCCATCCAAGGTTTTTTCTGAATCCGATTTTTTAAAATGAAAATTAGCAAATGTTTATGATAAATGAACAATAAGAACGCTACCCCAATCTGCCCGACCATCTCCTACCCTGTCCACTTTCAGACAATCCCTGAAAACTCATCTCTTCAGAGAAGCCTAGAAGTTCTGTCGAGAACGAGAAGTGCCCCCACCCCCCATCGAACAGTGCCCACGCATGCGCAGGATGGAGCCGCACTTCAGCTGATTTGCCGATCAGCTGGAGTGATGTGACCGGGGCGCATGCGCACATCGTAGGAGGCATCTCTCGATGGGAGATACCATTTCACGGCTACAATTCAAACCTATACAAACAGCGGGGGGTGGGGGAGACCGTAGTTCTCACATTGCGCCTCGCTGTTGCGGGGCGGCTTTACACTGTGCTGATGGTCGGGTTTTGTCTGTGTTGCGGGGCGGGTTTGCTGTGTGAAAGGGCGGGTTGCAACACAGACAAAACCAGATCATCAACACAGCCGTTAGCCGCCCTCCAGCAGCAGCGACGCACAATCTGAGAACTACAGTCTCCCCCCGCTGTTTGAATAGGTTTAAATTGTGCGTGTGAAATGGTATCTCCCATCGAGAGGTACCTCCTACGATGTGCGCATGCGCCCTGGTTACGTCAGCCCAGCTGATCGGCCAATCAGCTGTTGTGCTGTTCCATACGGTGCATGCGCAGTACATACCGGGCATTATTCGATGGAGGGCACTTCTCGACAGAACACCGCCACCCACCCAACACCTGTACATTTATTTTCTCCATCAGCCCCCCCCCCCCAGTTATTACCTCTTGTATCTCTTGACCCCACCAGTAGAGTGTTTAGGTTTTGTGCTGCCCTAGGCCTGATTAAATTGGTGTACCCCCCAATTTAAATATGACCCATTCCTACCTGTCAAGGCCACACCCCTTGCTGTTTAAGACCCGCCCTGAAATATTTGAGTGGGGACACTAGTTCTGAGGGCCTGGTGGTGGTGGTGGGGGGGGGTCAATGGATTCCCTTAATGTGCATAGATTTCCTCTCACTTCCTGTTTAGATATGGGGAAGGAAGTGAAGGGAAATCTCTGCAATGGGACAGGGATGGTAAAAAATTAACTGACAGGGGCTATAACCCTCCCATACTCTATCCAAAATGTTGCCTATAGTTCTACTTTAAACACAAATTTCAGATATTTTTATGGAGAGGACTAAGAAGATATAACCATGCCAATGGTGCTGCAGAAAACATATAGCACAGTGAGGAAGGTTTGTGATCCAGGATGAGAGGACAGTCAAAATTGGAAGCAGCACCCCCCCCCCCCCTCCACAGAATGCCGGCCGCCCACATACTGGAAGCAGTGCGGCCACATTATGAGGACTAATTTGCCTCTCAGCCCGGTCCACCCAAAAGACTGGCGCTACACTAACAGTGTAGCACAAGCCGGCGGGAGCTCTTTTCCTACTGCCCCCCTGCAAAGTGTTGCCCTAGGCCTGGGCCTTGTCAGCCTAGGCCAGGATACAGCATTGGACCCCACCTGTTAGATTGTAAGCTCTAATGAGCAGGGTCACCGATTTTTGCTGTATTCATTTGTATTGTAAGTGTACTGTCAGCCCTCATGTTGTAAAGCACCTCGTAGACCGTCGGCGCTCTATAAATCCTGTATAATAATTATAATTCAGGTAGGGTTACTGCACAGCTAAAGGATTTGTACGCACCGGGTGCAGTACCTCACGCTCTCCTGAAGGTGGCAATGTTGCAGTTTTAATTTTACATTTGACACTATTTATTGTTACTTTTGATATTGATTATAACAAATTTGGAATGTGTTGCAGACAAGCGAGGCACAACCTATGTCCTCCTAGAAATCAAGAACAGACCACGATTTAAAACACATTTCCTCCATAGTAAAGAGCTTTTATTTCATGAACAGGTCTTGTTTACCATACAGCAAAACTGGATTCCAACCATCCACAATATTGAAAACACTTTCTATCTGCAGTCACCAGGTACATCCTACAAACAGACAAACATACAAAAGATTTTCTTTACCAATGAAGCCATACATCTGGAGATGAGATCAATGTTTCCAGGTTCAGTATATGGCGGCTGCATACACAGGACTTCCGTCACCCTACAACAGGGAGGAAAAAAGAGAAGTAAATGGACAGTCTATGTGCTGGAGACCCCCAATATGGGGGATTTGTGGGGATCACATGGGATTACATATTTCCTAGGACCGCTATGCATAGCTCCCAAATGTCCCTGATTTCGAGGGACTGTCCCCGATTTGGTGCAATGTCCCTCTGTCCCTCTTTCCTCCTCATTTGTCCCTCATTTTGATCTGATCCATAGAGTTGTACATAAAATGTACTTTTTATCTTTCATAAAGTGTTTCCCAGTGCTAAACCTTTCATCCAAATTCTAAATTGTTGTATTTTTCAGTTTTAAAAGCCAATATAAAGGAATAGTAGTGGTAAAAAATTTTTTTAAAAAAGTACTTGTGGATTTAATTAACCTTTTTTTTTTTTGGTTATTTCTCCTTTAAGGGGGTGTGGCAGGGGGCGTGTCCTATGCCTACATATGTTTGCTAGTAGGTGTCCCTCATTCCCATCTCAAAATGTTGGGAGGTATGCGCTATGTTATATTTGTGACTGACCGTACTACAAAAACATAATACTATTGCTGGCTGATATATAACAAAGAAAAGATCATTTAAAAAAAATATATTTTGTAACATTAGTCCTCACATAATAATAAAACTTTTGCTAGATCACTGCAGTAAACATGGGATTTTTATTTTTTTTTGGTTACAAAAATAAACACAATTTGCCCTATATAGGTTTCTCCCCCTGTACAATGCACACCAATGCTGGTCATCTTCCTAGATATGGGAGGCCTTAAATGCAGCCCTCAATATCACCAAAGGGCTGCGCATAATATTCAGTGAATGGATATAGTCTATGGGCATACTACAGGAGACGGTCAGAGACTGCAGACATAGTACAGGAGATGATCAGAGACTGCAGACATAGTACAGGAGATGATCAGAGACTGCAGACATAGTACAGGAGATGATCAGAGACTGCAGACATAATACAGGAGATGATCAGAGACTGCAGACATAATACAGGAGATGATCAGAGACCGCAGACATAGTACAGGAGATGATCAGAGACCGCAGACATAGTACAGGAGATGATCAGAGACCGCAGACATAGTACAGGAGATGATCAGAGACTGCAGACATAGTACAGGAGACGGTCAGAGACTGCAGACATAGTACAGGAGATGATCAGAGACTGCAGACATTGTACAGGAGATGATCAGAGACCGCAGACATAATACAGGAGATGATCAGAGACTGCAGACATGATACAGGAGATGATCAGAGACTGCAGACATAGTACAGGAGATGATCAGAGACTGCAGACATAGTACAGGTGATGATCAGAGACTGCAGACATAGTACAGGAGATGATCAGAGACTGCAGACATAGTACAGGAGATGATCAGAGACTGCAGACATAGTACAGGTGATGATCAGAGACTGCAGACATAATACAGGAGATGATCAGAGACTGCAGACATAGTACAGGAGATGATCAGAGACTGCAGACATAATACAGGAGATGATCAGAGACTGCAGACATAATACAGGAGATGATCAGAGACTGCAGACATAGTACAGGAGATGATCAGAGACTGCAGACATAGTACAGGAGATGATCAGAGACTGCAGACATAGTACAGGAGATGATCAGAGACTGCAGACATGATACAGGAGATGATCAGAGACTGCAGACATAGTACAGGAGATGATCAGAGACTGCAGACATAGTACAGGAGATGATCAGAGACTGCAGACATAGTACAGGAGATGATCAGAGACTGCAGACATAGTACAGGAGATGATCAGAGACTGCAGACATAGTACAGGAGATGATCAGAGACTGCAGACATAGTACAGGAGATGATCAGAGACTACAGACATAGTACAGGAGATGATCAGAGACTGCAGACATAGTACAGGAGATGATCAGAGACTGCAGACTTAATACAGGAGATGATCAGAGACTGCAGACATAGTACAGGAGATGATCAGAGACTGCAGACATGGTACAGGAGACTAGTAAAAAATAACTGCTATGACAAGGCAAGAGTGAAACACAGATTAGTGTCTACAGGGGCCACACAAAGAATTTCAAAGGGCTGCATGCAGAGAGCACGACTGAGCAATTGTCAAAGTAACACAGTGCCGTATTGCAAGAAATGGCCTGGTCATGAAAGGGGGGTAAAACCTTTCAGAGCTGAAGTGGTTAAACAAAAGCATTACAATTGTAAAGGACATGATTATAAAACGGTTGATTGACCGGAATTTAATCCCTTTCCAGAATTATTATTAATAGTACGGGAATACTAGAGATCTCCCTCCTGCACCCTCATTTGATAGATTCCTCAGGGTGTGCTGACCAATCAGGTCCCTCGCAGCCTCTTCATCAGGTGGGGGGGCACAATCTCCCCCCCGCTGTGTTACATCTGGTTTTAGGATTAATAGAGACATAATGCAGAATCCATGTTCTCTATTGTGGATGAATGATATGGGAGTGGCCCAAATGCCATATTCTGATTGGTGGAACTGGGACACTCTTTATCCCCTGTGCCCCCCCTATGGCAGTGGTTGACAGGTTTTCCTTTACTTTGCACAGCTGCTTTAAATCAATATCAATGACAAAGTATTAGACATGGGCGATTAGTTTTGTACGAATCGAAAATTCATAAGAACTTCCGTAAATTCGTACATTTGGGAGGATCCAAAATACGAATTACTATGCTTCCGAATTTTGTACGAAAGACGAAATTTTGTTTACGAATTTCGGGTTCCGAAACTCCTAACGAACATCCGTAATTGCTACAAAAGGTTAAGGAACCTGACGAAAATTCGTATATTTCGTACGAAATTTCGGACGCGAATGACGAAATACGAATGAATGCTAATACGAAACGGAACGGAGCGAAACGAAACTAATTTATTGACGGCGCACATGTCTACAAAGTATCAATAAGAGCGAAGGGAAGTTCCCAAAACATGGCCCATTGGGGGGTACTTAAGGCAATGATTCTCAACCACTCAGTCCTCATGTGATCCAAATAACCAAATATGGGTACGTCTGGTTGGAGGATTCCATTGAATTACATCTACTGGCCTTCTGAAGGACCAGATTGTATACCTGGGAAAGGCATTGAGAATGAGCCTCCCCCCCGAGAATATCCGTCCATGTATGGGGACAATACTTCTGATAACGAGTCCTTTGACTTTGGACATCAACGTCAGAGGACAAGTCATACCCTATGATAACCATTGATATACACTCACCGGACACTTTATTGGGTACCCATTCAATTGCCTGTATTAGGCCCCCAGAGATGTATGAAGAACACGTATTATATAGAAATGTTATTAAATATGGATCGGCTTCTTTTCACAGCTCCATCCGAGGAGATCGGCTCTCCGGGGACAGAGAAGTAATAGAAGAAGGTAATTACTGCCGGCCTTCCACCTGGGATGGGAGGATGATGGAGTGCCATGGAGGACCACACTCTATTATCAACTCTATAGTCTATAGTGCAGGGGTCTCCAAACTGTGGCCCTTTGCTTCTTTTATCCAGCCCTAGGGGCATTATTGCCCTCCCACTGTCAGCAACAGTGGGGCATAGTTCATGTCACTGACACCGTCAATGGCACAATATTACTCCTACTGACACCAATGATGGGGCACTATTCTGCCCGCTGACACCAATGATAGGGCACTATTCCTCCCGCTGACACCAATGATAGGGCACTATTCCTCCCACTGACACCAATAATGGGGCACTTTTCCTCCCGCTGACATCAACGATGGGGCACTATTCCTCCCACTGACACCAACGATGGGGCACTATTCCTCCCACTGACACCAACGATGGGGCACTATTCCTCCCACTGACACCAACGATGGGGCACTATTCCTCCCACTGACACCAACGATGGGGCACTATTCCTCCCACTGACACCAACGATGGGGCACTATTACTCCCCCTAATACCAATCATGGGGCCGTGTTTAATCCCACTGACGCCAGGACATTTTCTTCTCCCACTGGCCACAGTCCAGCCCCCCTAAAGTTTGAAGGATAGTAAACTGGCCGTTTGTTTATAAAGTTTGGAGACCACTCTAGAGTCTACACTCACCTTGACCTGTTCTCCCACCCCTCCCCCCACGTCCCCAAGGTGTTGGTCTAGCGCTAAGGGTGCCATCAGAGTTCTGGGCTTCAGATATCATCTGTGGGATGAACGACTCTTTGAACAGCTGTCCCGTTTTGTATGATGGGTGGCAGATGATGACAGACTGTCCATGGTTGGCCCCTGAGTCAACGGGACAGGGAGGTCACCGAGAGACCTGCAAGGAACGTAGCTGAGATTCAGAAGGTATAGAAGCTCCCCAATGGACTGAGGGTTTTAAGATGGCCTTGAATTATGATCACATAAAAACACTCTCTGTCATTACCATCCTATTGTGCTGACCATATATGGATCCATCCTGCCTTGTATCACCGGTTCAGGCTGGTGGTGGGGGTGTAATGGTGTGGGGGATGGGGTATCACCGGTTCAGGCTGGTGGTGGGGGTGTAATGGTGTGGGGGATGGGATATCACCGGTTCAGGCTGGTGGTGGGGGTGTAATGGTGTGGGGGATGGGATATCACCGGTTCAGGCTGGTGGTGGGGGTGTAATGGTGTGGGGGATGGGGTATCACCGGTTCAAGCTGGTAGTGGGGGTGTAATGGTGTGGGGGATGGGATATCACCGGTTCAGGCTGGTGGTGGGGGTGTAATGGTGTGGGGGATGGGATATCACCGGTTCAGGCTGGTGGTGGGGGTGTAATGGTGTGGGGGATGGGGTATCACCGGTTCAGGCTGGTGGTGGGGGTGTAATGGTGTGGGGGATGGGGTATCACCGGTTCAGGCTGGTGGTGGGGGTGTAATGGTGTGGAGGATGGGGTATCACCGGTTCAGGCTGGTGGTGGGGGTGTAATGGTGTGGGGGATGGGATATCACCGGTTCAGGCTGGTGGTGTAATGGTGTGGGGGATGGGGTATCACCGGTTCAGGCTGGTGGTGGGGGTGTAATGGTGTGGGGGATGGGGTATCACCGGTTCAGGCTGGTGGTGGGGGTGTAATGGTGTGGGGGATGGGATATCACAGGTTCAGGCTGGTAGTGGGGGTGTAATGGTGTGGGGGATGGGGTATCACCGGTTCAGGCTGGTGGTGGGGGTGTAATGGTGTGGGGGATGGGGTATCACCGGTTCAGGCTGGTGGTGGGGGTGTAATGGTGTGGGGGATGGGATATCACCGGTTCAGGCTGGTGGTGGGGTGTAATGGTGTGGGGGATGGGATATCACCGGTTCATGCTGGTGGTGGTGGTGTAATGGTGTGGAGGATGGTATATCACCGGTTCAGGCTGGTGGTGGGGGTGTAATGGTGTGGGGGATGGGGTATCACCGGTTCAGGCTGGTGGTGGGGGTGTAATGGTGTGGGGGATGGGGTATCACCGGTTCAGGCTGGTGGTGGGGGTGTAATGGTGTGGGGGATGGGATATCACCGGTTCAGGCTGGTGGTGGGGGTGTAATGGTGTGGGGGATGGGATATCACCGGTTCAGGCTGGTGGTGGGGGTGTAATGGTGTGGGGGACGGGATATCACAGGTTCAGGCTGGTGGTGGTGGTGTAATGGTGTGGGGGATGGGATATCACCGGTTCAGGCTGGTGGTGGGGGTGTAATGGTGTGGGGGATGGGGTATCACCGGTTCAGGCTGGTGGTGGGGGTGTAATGGTGTGGGGGATGGGATATCACAGGTTCAGGCTGGTAGTGGGGGTGTAATGGTGTGGGGGATGGGATATCACCGGTTCAGGCTGGTGGTGGGGGTGTAATGGTGTGGGGGATGGGGTATCACCGGTTCAGGCTGGTGGTGGGGGTGTAATGGTGTGGGGGATGGGGTATCACCGGTTCAGGCTGGTGGTGGGGGTGTAATGGTGTGGAGGATGGGGTATCACCGGTTCAGGCTGGTGGTGGGGGTGTAATGGTGTGGGGGATGGGATATCACCGGTTCAGGCTGGTGGTGGGGGTGTAATGGTGTGGGGGATGGGGTATCACAGGTTCAGGCTGGTGGTGGGGGTGTAATGGTGTGGGGGATGGGGTATCACCGGTTCAGGCTGGTGGTGGGGGTGTAATGGTGTGGGGGATGGAATATCACCGGTTCAGGCTGGTGGTGGGGGTGTAATGGTGTGGGGGATGGGATATCACCGGTTCAGGCTGGTGGTGGGGGTGTAATGGTGTGGGGGATGGGATATCACCGGTTCAGGCTGGTGGTGGGGGTGTAATGGTGTGGGGGATGGGATATCACCGGTTCATGCTGGTGGTGGGGGTGTAATGGTGTGGGGGATGGGATATCACCGGTTCAGGCTGGTGGTGGGGTGTAATGGTGTGGGGGATGGGATATCACCGGTTCATGCTGGTGGTGGTGGTGTAATGGTGTGGAGGATGGTATATCACCGGTTCAGGCTGGTGGTGGGGGTGTAATGGGGTGGGGGATGGGATATTACCGGTTCAGGCTGGTGGTGGGGGTGTAATGGTGTGGGGGATGGGATATCACCGGTTCAGGCTGGTGGTGGGGGTGTAATGGTGTGGGGGATGGGGTATCACAGGTTCAGGCTGGTGGTGGGGGTGTAATGGTGTGGGGGATGAGATATCACCGGTTCATGCTGGTGGTGGTGGTGTAATGGTGTGGGGGATGGGATATCACCGGTTCAGGCTGGTGGTGAGGTGTAATGGTGTGGGGGATGGGATATCACCGGATCAGGCTGGTGGTGGGGGTGTAATGGTGTGGGGGATGAGATATCACCGGTTCATGCTGGTGGTGGTGGTGTAATGGTGTGGGGGATGGGATATTACCGGTTCAGGCTGGTGGTGGGGGTGTAATGGTGTGGGGGATGGGGTATCACCGGTTCAGGCTGGTGGTGGGGGTGTAATGGTGTGGGGGATGGGATATCACCGGTTCAGGCTGGTGGTGGGGGTGTAATGGTGTGGGGGATGGGGTATCACAGGTTCAGGCTGGTGGTGGGGGTGTAATGGTGTGGGGGATGGGATATCACCGGTTCAGGCTGGTGGTGGGGGTGTAATGGTGTGGGGGATGGGATATCACCGGTTCAGGCTGGTGGTGGGGGTGTAATGGTGTGGGGGATGGGATATCACCGGTTCAGGCTGGTAGTGGGGGTGTAATGGTGTGGGGGATGGGATATCACCGGTTCAGGCTGGTAGTGGGGGTGTAATGGTGTGGGGGATGGGATATCACCGGTTCAGGCTGGTGGTGGGGGTGTAATGGTGTGGGGGATGGGATATCACCGGTTCAGGCTGGTGGTGGGGGTGTAATGGTGTGGGGGATGGGGTATCACCGGTTCAGGCTGGTGGTGGGGGTGTAATGGTGTGGGGGATGGGGTATCACCGGTTCAGGCTGGTGGTGGGGGTGTAATGGTGTGGGGGATGGGGTATCACCGGTTCAGGCTGGTGGTGGGGGTGTAATGGTGTGGGGGATGGGATATCACCGGTTCAGGCTGGTGGTGGGGGTGTAATGGTGTGGGGGATGGGGTATCACAGGTTCAGGCTGGTGGTGGGGGTGTAATGGTGTGGGGGATGGGATATCACCGGTTCATGCTGGTGGTGGTGGTGTAATGGTGTGGGGGATGGGATATCACCGGTTCAGGCTGGTGGTGGAGGTGTAATGGTGTGGGGGATGGGGTATCACCGGTTCAGGCTGGTGGTGGGGGTGTAATGGTGTGGGGGATGGGATATCACCGGTTCAGGCTGGTGGTGGGGGTGTAATGGTGTGGGGGATGGGGTATCACCGGTTCAGGCTGGTGGTGGGGGTGTAATGGTGTGGGGGATGGGATATCACCGGTTCAGGCTGGTGGTGTAATGGTGTGGGGGATGGGGTATCACCGGTTCAAGCTGGTAGTGGGGGTGTAATGGTGTGGGGGATGGGATATCACCGGTTCAGGCTGGTGGTGGGGGTGTAATGGTGTGGGGGATGGGGTATCACCGGTTCAGGCTGGTGGTGGGGGTGTAATGGTGTGGAGGATGGGGTATCACCGGTTCAGGCTGGTGGTGGGGGTGTAATGGTGTGGGGGATGGGATATCACCGGTTCAGGCTGGTGGTGGGGGTGTAATGGTGTGGGGGATGGGGTATCACAGGTTCAGGCTGGTGGTGGGGGTGTAATGGTGTGGGGGATGGGGTATCACCGGTTCAGGCTGGTGGTGGGGGTGTAATGGTGTGGGGGATGGGATATCACCGGTTCAGGCTGGTGGTGGGGGTGTAATGGTGTGGGGGATGGGATATCACCGGTTCATGCTGGTGGTGGGGGTGTAATGGTGTGGGGGATGGGATATCACCGGTTCAGGCTGGTGGTGGGGGTGTAATGGTGTGGGGGATGGGATATCACCGGTTCATGCTGGTGGTGGTGGTGTAATGGTGTGGGGGATGGTATATCACCGGTTCAGGCTGGTGGTGGGGGTGTAATGGTGTGGGGGATGGGGTATCACCGGTTCAGGCTGGTGGTGGGGGTGTAATGGTGTGGAGGATGGGGTATCACCGGTTCAGGCTGGTGGTGGGGGTGTAATGGTGTGGGGGATGGGATATCACCGGTTCAGGCTGGTGGTGGGGGTGTAATGGTGTGGGGGATGGGATATCACCGGTTCAGGCTGGTAGTGGGGGTGTAATGGTGTGGGGGATGGGATATCACCGGTTCAGGCTGGTAGTGGGGGTGTAATGGTGTGGGGGATGGGGTATCACCGGTTCAAGCTGGTAGTGGGGGTGTAATGGTGTGGGGGATGGGATATCACCGGTTCAGGCTGGTGGTGGGGGTGTAATGGTGTGGGGGATGGGATATCACCGGTTCAGGCTGGTGGTGGGGGTGTAATGGTGTGGGGGATGGGGTATCACCGGTTCAGGCTGGTGGTGGGGGTGTAATGGTGTGGGGGATGGGGTATCACCGGTTCAGGCTGGTGGTGGGGGTGTAATGGTGTGGGGGATGGGGTATCACCGGTTCAGGCTGGTGGTGGGGGTGTAATGGTGTGGGGGATGGGATATCACCGGTTCAGGCTGGTGGTGGGGGTGTAATGGTGTGGGGGATGGGGTATCACAGGTTCAGGCTGGTGGTGGGGGTGTAATGGTGTGGGGGATGGGATATCACCGGTTCATGCTGGTGGTGGTGGTGTAATGGTGTGGGGGATGGGATATCACCGGTTCATGCTGGTGGTGGTGGTGTAATGGTGTGGGGGATGGGATATCACCGGTTCAGGCTGGTGGTGGGGGTGTAATGGTGTGGGGGATGGGGTATCACCGGTTCAGGCTGGTGGTGGGGGTGTAATGGTGTGGGGGATGGGATATCACCGGAACAGGCTGGTGGTGGGGGTGTAATGGTGTGGGGGATGAGATATCACCGGTTCATGCTGGTGGTGGTGGTGTAATGGTGTGGGGGATGGGATATCACCGGTTCAGGCTGGTGGTGGGGGTGTAATGGTGTGGGGGATGGGGTATCACCGGTTCAGGCTGGTGGTGGGGGTGTAATGGTGTGGGGGATGGGATATCACCGGTTCAGGCTGGTGGTGGGGGGTGTAATGGTGTGGGGGATGGGATATCTCCGGTTCAAGCTGGTGGTGGGGGTGTAATGGTGTGGGGGATGGGATATCACCGGTTCAGGCTGGTGGTGGGGGGTGTAATGGTGTGGGGGATGGGATATCTCCGGTTCAAGCTGGTGGTGGGGGTGTAATGGTGTGGGGGATGGGATATCACCGGTTCAGGCTGGTGGTGGGGGTGTAATGGTGTGGGGGATGGGATATCACCGGTTCAGGCTGGTAGTGGGGGTGTAATGGTGTGGGGGATGGGGTATCACCGGTTCAAGCTGGTAGTGGGGGTGTAATGGTGTGGGGGATGAGATATCACCGGTTCAGGCTGGTGGTGGGGGTGTAATGGTGTGGGGGATGGGATATCACCGGTTCAGGCTGGTGGTGGGGGTGTAATGGTGTGGGGGATGGGATATCACCGGTTCAGGCTGGTGGTGGAGGTGTAATGGGGTGGGGGATGGGATATTACCGGTTCAGGCTGGTGGTGGCGGTGTAATGGTGTGGGGGATGGGGTATCACCGGTTCAGGCTGGTGGTGGGGGTGTAATGGTGTGGGGGATGGGGTATCACCGGTTCAGGCTGGTGGTGGGGGTGTAATGGTGTGGGGGATGGGATATCACCGGTTCAGGCTGGTGGTGGGGGTGTAATGGTGTGGGGGATGGGATATCACCGGTTCAGGCTGGTGGTGGGGGTGTAATGGGGTGGGGGATGGGATATTACCGGTTCAGGCTGGTGGTGGGGGTGTAATGGTGTGGGGGATGGGATATCACCGGTTCAGGCTGGTGGTGGGGGTGTAATGGTGTGGGGGATGGGGTATCACAGGTTCAGGCTGGTGGTGGGGGTGTAATGGTGTGGGGGATGAGATATCACCGGTTCATGCTGGTGGTGGTGGTGTAATGGTGTGGGGGATGGGATATCACCGGTTCAGGCTGGTGGTGAGGTGTAATGGTGTGGGGGATGGGATATCACCGGATCAGGCTGGTGGTGGGGATGTAATGGTGTGGGGGATGAGATATCACCGGTTCATGCTGGTGGTGGTGGTGTAATGGTGTGGGGGATGGGATATCACCGGTTCAGGCTGGTGGTGGGGGTGTAATGGTGTGGGGGATGGGGTATCACCGGTTCAGGCTGGTGGTGGGGGTGTAATGGTGTGGGGGATGGGATATCACCGGTTCAGGCTGGTGGTGGGGGTGTAATGGTGTGGGGGATGGGGTATCACAGGTTCAGGCTGGTGGTGGGGGTGTAATGGTGTGGGGGATGGGATATCACCGGTTCATGCTGGTGGTGTAATGGTGTGGGGGATGGGATATCACCGGTTCAGGCTGGTGGTGGGGGTGTAATGGTGTGGGGGATGGGGTATCACCGGTTCAGGCTGGTGGTGGGGGTGTAATGGTGTGGGGGATGGGATATCACCGGTTCAGGCTGGTAGTGGGGGTGTAATGGTGTGGGGGATGGGATATCACCGGTTCAGGCTGGTAGTGGGGGTGTAATGGTGTGGGGGATGGGGTATCACCGGTTCAAGCTGGTAGTGGGGGTGTAATGGTGTGGGGGATGGGATATCACCGGTTCAGGCTGGTGGTGGGGGTGTAATGGTGTGGGGGATGGGATATCACCGGTTCAGGCTGGTGGTGGGGGTGTAATGGTGTGGGGGATGGGGTATCACCGGTTCAGGCTGGTGGTGGGGGTGTAATGGTGTGGGGGATGGGGTATCACCGGTTCAGGCTGGTGGTGGGGGTGTAATGGTGTGGGGGATGGGTTATCACCGGTTCAGGCTGGTGGTGGGGGTGTAATGGTGTGGGGGATGGGGTATCACAGGTTCAGGCTGGTGGTGGGGGTGTAATGGTGTGGGGGATGGGATATCACCGGTTCATGCTGGTGGTGGTGGTGTAATGGTGTGGGGGATGGGATATCACCGGTTCAGGCTGGTGGTGGGGGTGTAATGGTGTGGGGGATGGGGTATCACCGGTTCAGGCTGGTGGTGGGGGTGTAATGGTGTGGGGGATGGGATATCACCGGTTCAGGCTGGTGGTGGGGGGTGTAATGGTGTGGGGGATGGGATATCTCCGGTTCAGGCTGGTGGTGGGGGTGTAATGGTGTGGGGGATGGGATATCACTGGTTCAGGCTGGTGGTGGGGGTGTAATGGTGTGGGGGATGGGATATCACAGGTTCAGGCTGGTGGTGGGGGTGTAATGGTGTGGGGGATGGGATATCACAGGTTCAGGCTGGTGGTGGGGGTGTAATGGTGTGGGGGATGGGATATCACCGGTTCAGGCTGGTGGTGGGGGTGTAATGGTGTGGGGGATGGGGTATCACCGGTTCAGGCTGGTGGTGGGGTGTAATGGTGTGGGGGATGGGATATCACCGGTTCAGGCTGGTAGTGGGGGTGTAATGGTGTGGGGGATGGGATATCACCGGTTCAGGCTGGTGGTGGGGGTGTAATGGTGTGGGGGATGGGATATCACCGGTTCAGGCTGGTGGTGGAGGTGTAATGGTGTGGGGGATGGGGTATCACCGGTTCAGGCTGGTGGTGGGGGTGTAATGGGGTGGGGGATGGGATATCACCGGTTCAGGCTGGTAGTGGGGGTGTAATGGTGTGGGGGATGGGGTATCACCGGTTCAAGCTGGTAGTGGGGGTGTAATGGTGTGGGGGATGGGATATCACCGGTTCAGGCTGGTGGTGGGGGTGTAATGGTGTGGGGGATGGGATATCACCGGTTCAGGCTGGTGGTGGGGGTGTAATGGTGTGGGGGATGGGGTATCACCGGTTCAGGCTGGTGGTGGGGGTGTAATGGTGTGGGGGATGGGATATCACCGGTTCAGGCTGGTAGTGGGGGTGTAATGGTGTGGGGGATGGGGTATCACCGGTTCAAGCTGGTAGTGGGGGTGTAATGGTGTGGGGGATGGGATATCACCGGTTCAGGCTGGTGGTGGGGGTGTAATGGTGTGGGGGATGGGATATCACCGGTTCAGGCTGGTGGTGGGGGTGTAATGGTGTGGGGGATGGGGTATCACCGGTTCAGGCTGGTGGTGGGGGTGTAATGGTGTGGGGGATATTTTCTTGGCACACTTTGGGCCCCTTAGTACCAATTGAGCATCGTTTGTACACCACGGCCTACCTGAGTATTGTTGGTGACCATGTCACAAAGCTCCGATTATCTCACCACTGGACAATGAGGTCCCTGTACTCCAATGGCCTCCACACTCACCACATCTCATCCAATAGATCATGTGATGGAACGGGAGATTGGCATCATGAATGTGCAGCTGACAAATCTGCAGCAACTGTGTGATGTTATCATGTCACTATGGAGCAAAATCTCTGAGGAACGTTTCCAACATCTAGTATCTATGCCACCAAGAATGAAGGCAAAAGGGGGTCCAACCCGCTACTAGCAAGGAGGACCTAATAAAGTGGCCAGTGAGTGGATATATTTCAGCACATCTAAAATAATGACAATGAATAATAATACAAATAAAATGGAAAGATTTGAATACATCAAAATCCATCCATTTGTAACATTAAAAGACATAAAAAATGGATCCATTTGTTGTACCTGTTACAAAGTAGCGATGTTGATCTGCGAGTGGGAGGAGCCAGTGTTCTGGGAATGGAAAGTCATTAGATCTTTTCCATTCAGTTGATTCGGGTGATGTCATTCTGCGTGTGGGTGGAGCCTGCTTACCAGTGTACGTGTGGCTTCCTGTTGGCATGACATCACGGTCACATGGGAGGGGCCTGTACTTTTGGCATCATCGCCTGTAAAACAAAATGTGGGGAGAAAGTAATTTTTCTCCTCTGTGAAGTCCTTTTAATACGATTTTTTAAGAGAACGGCTCTGAATTCAATTAGATTCCATTATAACAATGTGGGTCTGAATTGGAGGCGTTTGGCGTTGGAGAGCGCGCTCTCCTGCTTTATCTATTAATTGAGTTGGGTAGAAGGAGTCTGGGATTTATTCAGAACAAAACAATTACCTCCAAGATTTGCACAGCCGCTACCCGATCTCCGCCAGAAAAACTGCAGAAAATCCATCAAATATGGATTTTATGTTTACGATTTGTATAACATTTGTAGCGATCTGGGAACGCGGCCAAGGAGCGGTGCGAGGCCTCCAGCAGAATTATGTAGGTGACATTAAAAGGGCCGATAAAATATACTAAAGAGTTTCTCTGGGTGAAATAATCCAAACTCCTGGATTCTGGAGATGAACCCCAGAAGGGTCACTGTGGGGAGACTAAGAGCAGATACAATGTAAGATCCCCCTTACAGATCAATACACATATTATATAGAGAGAGGAGTGCGGTGATAGCTGACAAAGGATTTGTAATATTAATGGAAGAGATGTGAGATATACACCCCCCTGCCAGACAGCACAGCCAGCATGACCTCTGTTTTCTCTGCTGCAGTATAACATTACAGACTGGTCACCTCCCAGCCGCCAGCCTGTGATTAGTCAGTGATGGAGTAGCATCACCCTGATCATTCCAGCCTGTGATTGGTCAGTGATGGAACAGCAGCACCCTGATCATTCCAGCCTGTGATTGGTCAGTGATGGAGCGGCAGCACCCTGATCATTCCAGCCTGTGATTGGTCAGTGATGGAGCAGCATCACCCTGATCATTCCAGCCTGTGATTGGTCATTGATGGAGTAGCATCACCCTGATCATTCCAGCCTGTGATTGGTCAGTGATGGAGCAGCAGCACCCTGATCATTCCAGCCTGTGATTGGTCGGTGAAGGAGCAGCAGCACCCTGATCATTCCAGCCTGTGATTGGTCAGTGATGGAATAGCAGCACCCTGATCATTCCAGCCTGTGATTGGTCAGTGATGGAACAGCAGCACCCTGATCATTCCAGCCTGTGATTGGTCAGTGATGGAGCGGCAGCACCCTGATCATTCCAGCCTGTGATTGGTCAGTGATGGAGCAGCATCACCCTGATCATTCCAGCCTGTGATTGGTCAGTGATGGAGCAGCAGCACCCTGATCATTCCAGCCTGTGATTGGTCGGTGAAGGAGCAGCAGCACCCTGATCATTCCAGCCTGTGATTGGTCAGTGATGGAATAGCAGCATCCTGATCATTCCAGCCTCCAGCCTGGGAGTATAGAAGTTATGTAGGAATATAAATATATCATTCTAGATACTGAATAAAAATGTGTCTCTTTAGACCCAGAAATTAAATGCATCATTCTAGATTCTGAATATAAAATGTATCATTCTAGAGCCTGCATTCAACTTGTATCCTTCTAGATCCAAAATATAAAGTTGTATCCTTCTAGAACCAGAATATAAAATTATTTTATGTAAATGTATCATTCTAGACCCTGAAAATAAATATAGAACTCTTGATCCTGAATATAAAATGTATCATCATTCTAGATCTCGAATATAAAATGTATCATTCGTGATCTTAGTAACATAGAAAGGATTCTGGGTTTGCACCGTGGGAAGCTCAGCGAACGCTCAGCCCGGAACGATCTCCTTGTACTGTGAAGAATCAGAAAGTTGGTTCCTATGGGAAGATGGCCGTGGTGGTGTCACAGATTTCCCTAGTGGATCAGTACTCCCCCCTCCCCCGCAGATCCACCCCCCCCCCCAGCTCTACAAACACAGCGAGAATTGCGCGGGGAGATAAAGACAGGAATTCTGATAAGAATCTTCTCTTTCATCTTCTGGTTCTCCGCTGCGGTGACAATAGGGAACGAGATACACGATCAGCGTGTCACCCGCGACGCAGCGCACAGCGACGCCTGATCCATACTAAACAAGGCGGGGAGATCAGATTACCTGTTCTGCACATTTCCTCGTCCCCCCATCACACAGGAGCCCCCGCTTCTTCAGCGTGCGTTTTTACGCACTTTATTTTGTACATTTTCAGGCGTTGAGCATTTTAGTTTAGGCTCCATTTACACCCAGGTGATTTGAATGTGGGCCACAATTCTGACCACGATTCCAAATCGGGGCAAAAACCCGGGAGACGTTTGCTATGCCATTACTTCTTAATGACACCCCAATAGCGGTGCGATTTTGCAGCGATTGTCCTTCGATAACTTGCGGAAAAATCGCAATGCGCAAAGCTTGTAGCTCAAAAAGGAGCAGGAGATTCTTTTGGGCGACAGCGCCGCGTGTTGCATTTTGCTGCGATTGCAGCGCGATTTATCGTGTCAAAAATCCCACCGCGATTGGGGTGCCGTTAAGAAGCAATGGCATCACAAACACGTTTCGCTGCGATGTGGAATGGCGGGCAGAATCGCGGCCCCACGATTCAAATCGCCTAGGTGTGGACGGAGCCTTGAGGCTCTGTTCATGTCTAGGCGTCCAGGATCACTGCGATTCTATCTGCGATCCCGAACCATGGCAAATCGCGGGACGCGATTAAGATTGCATCCCATTGTGTTTGCGCAATTTTGCCGCGACTGTCGCCTGACGAATCGTGGCAAAATCACGCCGCGATCGGGGTGCCCATGGAAGTGATGGGGATCACAGGGGCATCCCTCAATTTGCCATGATTCGGGATCGAGGGCAGCGATTCTGCTTACGATCTGCGATGTGAACGAAGCCCTCTGCACTTTGCATTACAACACTATTGCCTCAGGCTGGCCATACATTGTTACTGCTGCCAGTGCTCAACCAGCCCAGATTCCAACCGTTAATGGGCAGGAAGAATGTACCAAGTTAATCAATCGTTCAACTTGGGTTCAACCAGCCTGCCGGATTCTCTTGCAATAATCTTTTCCTCGTAGGGACGGCTTCCCCTACCGGGATAAGACAAATGCTGATTTCCCTGTCCACGCTGTCTGTGTTGATGGGGGAATTGTGCAAATTTCTTTCCTGCAACCTGTGGTTGCAGAAAAGAAAAAATAATTGCAGCGTGTATGGCCGGCCTTACACATACTCATTAGATCTCACCTCCTTATCCAGCAATGTGCTTGAGCTCCGTGTTCCCTCCCACAGTCTGTGATCAGAGCTGCAATTGAAGGCCCCTCCTTCTTCACCTCCCCACTCTCTACCGCTACTCCCAGTGCCTCCCTCTGAGTTCACAAGAGCCGGAACTACAGAGGAGACTCGGGGTATCAACGTGCGCCGACAGTACTGACTGAGCACAAACACTGGAAACAACTGGGGACCACAAACATTTTCTCGTGGATCATCAGTGGTCCGTGGACCATTGGTTGGTGCCTGCTGGCATGGAGGGTCTTTGGTTTGTGAATTGGATTCAATTTGATCAGTTTAGTAACATTAATCAATCACATTGATACATTCACTATATTACTAAAAGTATTGGGACACCTGCCTTTACACGCACATGAACTTTAATGACATCCCAGTCTTAGTCCGGAGGGTTCAGTATTGAGTTGGCTCCGCCCTTTACAGCTATAACAGCTTCAACTCTTCTGGGAAGGCCGTCCACAAGGTTTAGGAGGGTGTCTATGGGAATGTTTGACCATTCTTCCAGAAGAGCATTTGTGAGGTCAGGCACTGATGTTGGATGAGAAGGCCTGGCTCACAGTCTCCGCTCTAATTCATCCCAAAGGTGTTCTATTGGGTTGAGGTCAAGACTCTGTGCAGGCCAGTCAAGTTCCTCCACCCCAAACTCGCTCATCCATGTCTTTATGGATCTTGCTTTGTACACTGGTGCACAGTCATGTTGGAACAGGAAGGGGCCATCCCCAAACTGTTCCCACAAAGTTGGGAGCATGAAATTGTCCAAAACGTCTTGGTATGCTGACGCCTTAAGAGTTCCCTTCACTGGAACTAAGGGGGCCAAACCCAACCCCTGAAAAACAACCCCCACACCACAATCCCCCCTCCACCAAATGATTTGGATCAGTGCACAAAGCAATGTCAGGAGCCTCTTCCTATCATGTTGAGGTCAGGACTCTGTGCAGGACAGTCAAGTTCCTCCACTCCAAACTCGCTCATCCATGTCTTTATGGACTCAATATTGAACCCTACGGACTAAGACTGGGATGCCATTAAAGTCCATGTGCGTGTAAAAGGCAGGAGTCCCAATACTTTTGGTAATATAGTGTATGTGGCCACTATTAGACTGGACATTCTGGGGGAGAATGATCTCTAGTGATGAATTCCTACAATTACAACAATGTAGCACAATATGATTGTAGATATTATTGACTATTGATCACATATTGCTCCACCTTTCTGCAATCAGGTGTTTCTATATCCTACCCCATGTGCAGCCTCATCTCTGTCCATTCATCTGGGTAGTTCAAGCTGAGCAGTTGCACTACATAAAACTTGCCTCTGTGTGCGTCCAGCGGTGAGGTCGGCAGAGGCACTCTTCCCAGTCTGCAGAGAGCTGCCTCCATGGTGGTTGGACGGTGAAGAGTGAAGAGCTGACACACCTGGGTTCAGTTCAGGGAGGTTCCAACAAATGGATGCTCATTAAAGTCAATGGGAGCCGAATCTGCCCACTCAATTTTCTTCACTATTAAGGTAATAGCCAAGGAAATGGCAAGGAAATGGCAAACAAATGGGGGGGGGGGGGGGGGGCATGTATCAACACACAGACAATAAGTGAAAAATAGACTTTTAGGGAGCAGTGAATGTGGCAATGCTGAAAGTATAATTATTCCTTATAAAGAACCTGTTGGGGGTCCCCCGAACCTCCCTGTGAAGGGCCACATTCTCTATGGAAAGAAAGCAATAAAGTGACATTTACAAAGGAAAAAAAAGTTGTTTGACTGACATTTCCCTGCATACTTTATACACAATGCAATGGGACCCCCCCCCCCCCCCCCCTCAACATATATACCAGACCATCACCTAGGAGGATGAAGGAGGATGAGGGTCTGGAATGTATTCTGGGGGCCCCATTGCATTATGAACAATATATAGGACACTTCTAGTGAAAGTGAATTAAAAGCTGTTTGCTTTGTATCTGGATCTGTATGGATTTTGGGGACGAGGGAAGGGGGGGACCATGTAACATAAACAAAAATGGAGTCCCCCCCCCATCCAAAATCCAGATGCTTTGGTTCTGGTTTGATTTTTAAGGGGAACACTTGAAAAAATGCTTTTGTCCCCCCCTCCAAAAATCCAGATCCTTAATTCAAGCACATAACCTGACTACAACATGAGGGGGGGGGGGGGGCATTTTGGTGAAGACAAGGGCCTCATCCCCACAACCCTGAACCAGTGGTTGAGGGGGTGCGGAGGGGGATTGGTCAGAATCTGGAAGGCAGATAGCCACACCCCCAATGTGAATGAGTAAGGACTCATTCACAAAAAAAAAAAAAAGAAAAAGAAAAAAAGAAGGGGTCAATGCCCATTGGTCAGGTGATGGACGCCTACTCTATCAGACATTAACGGGGGGCTGCCGCTATTGAGCCCTCCTTCTGGAAAAGCTAGTCCCCAGGCTGCCATACTGATCCCACAGAGTCATCACTTTCTGAGAGACCTGCAGCAAGCACGCTGTTCAGGAATCCACTTTCACTTCACTTTCCGCATGCTTGGTTCAGGCTACATTATTGAACCCATATTTAGGAGGAGGACAGTGATGCCAGTCCATGCCACACTCCAAACCTCTCAGACTCAGAGTTGGTTGGTGTGATTATTACATTATTATTATAATACAGAATTTATTTTTTTAAATTATTAATAAAGATTTATATATTATTATAATTATTAATATTAAGGATTTATATATTATTATTGTACAGGATTTAAATTTTTATTACACAAGATTTATATACTATTATTAAGGATTTACAGTAGCTCACAAAAGTAATTACACCCCTCACATTTGTGTAAATCTTTTCTTCTATCTTTTCATGTGACAACACTGAAGAAATGACACTTGTCTACAATGTAAAGTAGTGAGTGTACAGCTTGTATAACAGTGTAAATTTGCTGTCCCCTCAAAATAACTCAACACACAGCCATTAATGTCTAAACCGCTGGCAACAAAAGTCAGTACACCCCTAAGTGAAAATCTCCAAATTGGGTCCAATTAGCCATTTTCCCTCCCCGGTGTCATGTGACTCGTTAGTGTTACAAGGTCTCAGGTGTGAATGGGGAGCAGGTGTGTTAAATTTGGTATTATCGCTCTCACTCTCTCATACTGGTCACTGGAAGTACAACATGGCATCTCATGGCAAAGAACTCTCTGAGGATCTGAAAAAAAGAATTATTGCTCTACATAAAGATGGCCTAGGCTATAAGAAGATTGCCAAGACCCTGAAACTGATCTGCAGCACGGTGGTCAAGACCATACAGCGGTATAACAGGACAGGTTCCACTCAGAACAGGCCTCACCATGGTCCACCAAAGAAGTTGAGGTCACGTGCTCAGCGTCATATCCAGAGCTTGTCTTTGGGAAATAGACGTATGAGTGCTGCCAGCATTGCTGCCGAGGTTGAAGGGGTGGGGGGGTCAGCCTGTCAGTGCTCAGACCATACGCCGCACACTGCATCAAATTGGACTGTATGGCTGTCGTCCCAGAAGGAAGCCTCTTCTAAAGATGATGCACAAGAAAGACCGCAAACAGTTTGCTGAAGACAAGCAGACTAAGGACATGGATTACTGGAACCCGCTTAGGCTCTGAGGAAAGGGGTTCTCCCCCGAAACGTGTCAGCCATTGCCGTATCCACCTGATGTCCGGTCCCGGTTTCTTTCTGATGTCTGTTACTGCATACCTGCAGCTAATGTTCATGCTTGTCATTCATGCTCGTTTGTGAGTATTCATTTGCTATTTTACCTTTTTTAATAAACGCTATCAGTGGTAATGCACTAGGTCGGTGCGCCCTCTCTACCTTCTTTTCTTTTTATAGCTTATGAAGACCAAGATAAACGTATTTGGTTCAGATGGTGACAAGCGTGTGTGGGGGCAACCAGGTGAGGAGTACAAAGACAAGTGTGTCTTGTCTACAGTCAAGCATGGTGGTGGGAGTGTCATGGTCTGGGGCTGCATGAGTGCTGCCAGCACTGGGGGGCTACAGATCATTGAGGGAACCATGAATGCCAACATGTACTGTGATATACTGAAGCAGAGCATGATCCCCTCCCTTCAGAGACTGGGCCGCAGGGCAGTATTCCAACATGATAACCACCCCAAACACACCTCCAAGACAGCCACTGCCTTGCTAATGAAGATGAGGATAAAGCTGATGAACTGGCCAAGCATGTCTCCAGACCTAAACCCTATTGATCATCTGTGGGACATCCTCAAACGGAAGGTGGAGGAGCGCAAGGTCTCTAACATCCACCAGCTCTGTGATATCGTCATGGAGGAGGGGAAGAGGACTCCAGTGGTAACCTGTGAAGCTCTGGTGACCTCCATGCCCAAGAGGGTTAAGGCAGTGCTGGAAAATAATGGTGGCCACACAAAATATTGACACTTTGGGCCCAATTTGGACATTTTCACTTAGGGGGTGTACTGACTTTTGTTGCCAGCGGTTTAGACATTAATGGCTGTGTGTTGAGTTATTTTGAGGGGACAGCAAATTTACACTGTTATACAAGCTGTACACTCACTACTTTACATTGTAGACAAGTGTCATTTCTTCAGTGTTGTCACATGAAAAGATAGAAGAAAAGATTTACAAGAATGTGAGGGGTGTACTTACTTTTGTGAGATACTGTATATATTATTATTATACAGGATTTATATTATTAATATTATACAAGATTTATATATTATTATTATGGATTTATATATTAATATTGTTAATAATATACAGGATTATTATTATAATACAGGATTTATATTACTATTATACAGCATTTATATTATTAATATTATACAGCATTTATATTGTTTCTATTATTAAACTGGATTTATATTATTATTATTATACAGGATTCATACATTATTAATAATAAGGATTTATATATTATTATTAATAATAATATACAGGATTTATATTACTACAGTTATACAGGATTTTTATTATTATTATACAGGATTTATATTATTATACAGCATTTATACTGTTTCTATTATTGTACAGGATTTACATAATTATTATATAGCATTTATATTGTTTCTATTATTATACAGGATTTATATAGCATCAGTCTGCGCAGCACAGAGAGACAGTACACTAACAATAAAATTCAATACAAAAGGAATCAAAGGGCCCCGATCCTTAGAGCTTACAATCTCACAGTCATTGTAAAAGAATTTCTGTAAATCTTTAGCGGTGATCCTGCCATGAAGGCACTTCCTGTTATAGGGTGTCAATGCTCTGTCCTTGTTCCCCATTGGTCAAAGGGTCAAACTGTGAACTGAATGTCTGACTGCAGCAGGTCTTGTAAAATGTAAGTGGGAGAAAAGAGAAGGAAAAAAGGAGAAAAGAGAAGGAAAAAAAAAAAAAAGAGAGAGAGAAGAGAAGTGGAGAAAATAGAAAAGAAAAGAGAGAAGAGGAGAAAAAGAGAAAAAGAAGAGGAGAAAAGAAGGAAAAAAGAGAAGAGAAGAAAAAGAGGAGGAGATGAGATGAGAAAGAGATGGAAATAGTAGAGAAGGAGAAGAGGAGGAGATGAAAAGAGGAAGAGAAGGGGAAGGAGAAGAGAAAGAGAAGAGGAGATGAGAAGAGGATGAGATGAAAAGAACAAGAGGGGGGGGTGAGAAGAGAAGAGAAAGAGGAGGAGAAGAGGAGGAGATGAAGAGAGAAGAGGAGGAGAAGAGAAGAGAAGAGGAGGAGAAGATGAAAAGAGAAAGAGAAGAGGAAGAGAAAAGAAGAGAAAAGAGAGGAGGAGAAGAGGAGGAGATGAAAAGAGAAGAGGAGGAGATGAGAAGAGAAAGAGAAGAGGAAGAGAAAAGAAGAGAAAAAAGAGGAGATGAGAAGAGGAGGAGATGAGAAGAGAAAGAAGAGGAAGAAGAGGAAGAGAGCAGATGAGAAAAAAAGAGGAGATAAGAAGAGGAGGAGATGAAAAGAGAAGAGGAGGAGATAGGAAGAGAAAGAGAAGGGGAAGAGGAGGAGAAGAGGAGAAGAGAAAGAGAAGAGGAGATGAAAAGAGAAGAGGAGGACAAGATGAGGAGATGAGAAGAGAAAGAGAAGAGGAAGAGAAAAGAAGAGAAAAAAAAGGAGATGAGAAGAGGAGGAGATGAGAAGAGTAGATAAGGAGAAGAGGAGGAGATGAGAAGAGGAAGAGAAGAAGGAGGAGAAGGAGAAAAGAGCAATAAAAAGTGTGATTATCGGGGTATGTTTCGGGGGATTTGGCTTTTCTTTCCAGGAATGACAGACAAGTCTCTCCATCTCGCGGCGGGTCACTCCGCCCTGGCTCTGCGACAGATGACCCCCATCCCCCCCACCCCCCCACTAATCCTGGCCTCCTTTTTTATCAATTCAAATAAATTGTTGGGAGCGATCGTCCTCTCCCAGCCAAAAAACACATTAGTGGGTGACAGGGATCAGCGCGGTAGTTAATCAGGCCTCGCGGTGATTGATAGCGTGTCGGCGCGAGCTTTAATCAGCCAGGCCGCGCTCCAATTTTCAGCCATTACGGCAGCTCATCTATGTGATCACATCGGGGTCTGGGGGTCATTCGTCACATTTGATATACACCGCCATTTTAAATGGCAAGCTCAGTCTGCAGGAATTAATCCCCCCCCCCACCTCCCGCCAAGAAATGAGCATTTCCTCTTCAGCATCAGAATGGTCGCCAGATGACGCAGCAAACGCATGCGGAACGTAGGTAGACAAGATTTATTGCAACACCATTAAAAAGGGAAATCACAGGTGTTGGGGAAAATCAGCCATTTGATGGCGCTATACAGGAAATACAGCAAACGTGTATCATAAAGGTTCAGCAGGCCATTCACAGTGCCCCTGTGCTATGGAAGAACGATAGTGGGTGGAGCCAGATCCAGGGAAGACATTGGCTACTTTTTATAGGACTGCTCAGAAAAGGAGCCAATCAACAGCTATAAAAGGGACGTAATATCAGCTAATAAATAACGAAGGATTTACCGCATTCACAAATTGTGGGGTGTAATCATAAATCATTCACAGAGTTGTTCGTCCTGCAAAGCTGCGTGTACATTCATTCCATGCCATAATAGAATGTTATTCGGTTATTTTTCCTGCAGGTAGAATGACAGTCATTTATCAGGAAAATACTGCAGTATGGCCGCTAGATGGAGCTGGTGATCAAAGAAAATGAATACTTTTTTGCCATGAATTGTGAGCGCCATCTAGTGGGCATAATGCAGCATGCTGTTGAACCACCCAAGTGTTTATGAATGAATAACATTCAATCTGGGGTGACCCCCCTATCCCTGAGAACCATTATGCCCTTTGTGATGTCAGCAGGGGCAGTTGCGAGGGGGCGGAATCTAAAAGGTGCCCAGGGGGAGCTCCTATTGGTAGTTTGAGCACAGGCATGCGATTTGTTTTTCTGAGAAAGGTATCAATGTCCGCAGAGGGAGAGGAACACGTAAGGGGTGAGGATAGGTGGGGTTCTGTAGTCCAGAGGAGGAGAACTTGCTTGGGATTCATGTGAAGAAGAAGAAACATTGTCAGGAAGTTAGGATCTCACTGGATTTCTGGCAGGATCAATGGGTCTTCTTCTGTACTGCAACATATTTGTTCACACCTGTAGCCAGGGTCAGGACCAGTGGTGGGCAGGAGGGGCGGCTGCCCTGGGAACTGTGTTGAGAAGAGGAATTTGGGGGGGGGTGACAAGGGGTAAGAATTGTCCTAGGAGGGGACATTTTGTGGAGCTGTACTAGAAGTGGTGATTGGGGGGGGGGGGATTTGTGTTGGGAGGGGGGATTTGGGTGGTTTATGCTGTAAAAGGTAATATGGTGTGTGGGGGGGGGGATTTGTGCTGAGATCGGAAATTAGTTCTCTTTTCGGTGGGGGGGGATTTATGCCAGTAAGGATGATTGGGGAGTAGTTGTGCTAGGGGAGGAGGATTTTAAGTGGGGGGGGGGGGGGTATTTGTGCTCAGATGGGAAATATCGGGGTAGAAGAATTGTGCCAGGAGGGGGGAAGTTTTTATTTGGGGGGGATTTGTGCTTGAGGCATGCGGGAAGAAAGGGGTCAAAGATTTGTGCCGGGGGGGTATTTCAGCAGTGGGGTGGATTTGTACTGGGAGGAGGGAGAATTTATGCTTAGGGGGAGCATGCAGATTACTGCTCCATTTTTTTGGGGGGGGGCACAATGTGGCATGTTCGCCCTGGGCTCCAGATGACCTTGTCCCGTCATCTGCCTTTAGCTACGCGTTTTGCATCATTCGTGCGTCATCAGGAAGCTAATATTTTTTCTATATTTGTATAATTTTTTCACATGCACTGTGTAGTATAGTGGTTTATGTAAATAGTGTTGTTTGCACACACAGGTACATGATGAGTGTTCCTGAGTGGAAATCAAGGGGTTGAGGGCATGATGTAAACTCTACACACGTTTCGTGGATTTGTCCACTCGTCAGGAGCACAATGCCAAAAATGTATATAGATCTAGAATGAAAAATAGTATATTAAAAAGGCAGAAAGTGAAAAAAAAAACCCAACTGCCAGCGCGTTCAACTGAGGAGCGTTCTAGCCCCAATAAACGATTGGTGCACCTAACCGCGCTAGTTGTGTCAAGCTCTTGAACATTAATTCATTCCAATGGCAACAATAAAGTAATATTCTGGCCAATGGAATGAATGAATGCCCAAGCGCCTAAACGTGTTAGCAAAGCGTGACGTTAGGCGTGTTTTTTCGCAGCTTTTTTTCTCCCCTGGGGCATAGGCTTCCCGAGAAGGAAAACACAACATCCTGTGTGCAGTGTGCAGGGGGGGGGGTACTTAGATTTATTGGTCAATTCCCTCATTCGTTCAGAAGAGAATTAGCCTGAAGAACATTCGTTTTTTTGCTCTGTTCATGCAGAACGAATGTACTTGTGGGTTTTGCTGGACAAATGTCTATGCAAATATTTTTAATAAACACACCCCTAAAATATTGGATGCATAGAAACTAATAGAAATTACAAAAACGAACGATGGCACATATATGCGATATATACCTATATTTAATAGGTATTGATGAGAGATCATTGGCCAGATACAATATGGGACAGCAATGCTGAGGGAAGCGCCTCCATGCTCTGGTAAGACGCATGCAGCCGGCTTCTCATTGATATTCATGTGTGGCGGGATCAAGGCTTGTATTATGTGTTATCAGAGGATTTCACAGAATTAGTGCGCTCAGCTACAATTACATTCAGAGCGGCGGCGCTGACTTTTCATGGAAATGAGCGATATTATTATTTGCTGTCAGCTGGGGGGGGGGGGGCCTCGGAAAAAGGGCCCCATTGTTGGAAATGACAATATCGCTTCCTTGTATCTCTGGGCTGTATTTCTGATTATTATTCTGCATTAAATCCATATTCAGGGACAGAATGCAACAACCACCATCTACTTCATCCAGCCTTCGCCTGGTGTCACCATCAACTGCCGCTCTGCAGCAGTACGCCAACACAAGGAGTCCCAGGGGAACAGAACACAGGGAGTCCCGGGGGAACCGAACATAAGGAGTACCGGGGGAACCGAACACAAGGAGTCCTGGGGAACTGAACACAAGGAGTCCTGGAGGGGACCAAACACAAGGAGTCCTGGGGAACTGAACACAAGGAGTCCTGGAGGGGACCAAACACAAGGAGTCCCGGGGAACTGAACACAAGGAGTCCTGGAGGGGACCAAACACAAGGAGTCCCGGGGAACTGAACACAAGGAGTCCTGGAGGGGACCAAACACAAGGAGTCCCGGGGAACTGAACACAAGGAGTCCTGGAGGGGACCAAACACAAGGAGTCCCGGGGAACTGAACACAAGGAGTCCCGGGGGAACTGAACAGAAAGAGTTCAGGGGAACTGAACACAAATATATGTAAAGCAAAGGTTTCCTTTGTAGCTTTGGGGGTGGTGTCCGGGGTTAGACCAGAGCTCTCCAAACTACAGCCCGCAGGTCACATCTGGCCCACTACAAGATTAGAACCCTTAATGCAAGGGGGACTCTGGTGGGCACCCTAATGTAAGGGGGGGACACTGATGGGGACCCTAATGGGGGGCTATTATGGGGACTCTTATCTAGGGGGGACCCAGATGGGGATTATTTGTACAATATACAATGCAACCTTTGTACCTAAAAGTTTGGAGACCCCAATAAGTTAGACCCCATGTCAGGGGAGATTGACTCACTCTTTGTTCCGGTTGATCACTGACACTAATTCTGAAAGTGATGAGAAATCCAAAATTGTACAGTTGTCACCAAAACAGTAACAGGAGGGAAATCTTCCAATGGGATCACATAAAGATGTAGCTGTTTAGTAGGAGCTACCCTTTAGGCTGACACATTACAGACAGAGATTTTTCAGCATGCTGGGCATTTTGTGTCTGTCTGAGAGAAGGCTTTGGGGCCTCATTCAACTCTCATTCTTCCTCTAGTGGAGGTTCACCGATGGCACGTGGCGTAGGAATTGCCGCTCTGAGATTTCCGTATTAAACACATCCAAACTCGCCCAGCCATTCCAGAGGTTTACAGCCAGAATTTCCATTAGTGGTGGAGTCACCCCATGTCCCGCCAACTTACTTGAAATAAATTAAAAGTGATGTTTTTGCCCTGCCGGCGACTGTTTAGAATTACGAAGCGGAACGTCTAATGCAGTCACCGTGCCGCGACAGAACACCCGCGCCTATAAAACATTTCCAGATATCATAAAAAAAAAAAAAAAAAAAATCTTAAATGGCGATTGCGGGAGCTCTGAGAGACGGGCGCCCAACTGGTGGTAAAAGCCGCCGCGTTGTGCAAAATATTTCATTATCTGCTTGTAATACACTTCACCGCATTTTATGCGGCGATTATAGACGCGGCCGATCGTTTTCACAAACGCTCTTCTCTGCAGACATCCCATTCCATAAATCGTCCTGCCGCCTCAACCTGACAAGAACAACGCAGAGAAACCGCTCTTGGGTTTGCTCGTTTTTAGCACACAGTGAAGTGTGTCATTTTGTGGGCGGGGCCAAACATTTAAAGTGTTCATCTGATTCTTCAAATTTCCAATTAAAAGCAAAATGCCATTTTAATGCGACCAGGCACAATTTTTTTTATAGTAGCAAAGCTGCCTCTGAAAGTAGTGGAAGGTCACTTGTCCTATCCTCTCGCCAATGTCACCTGTTGCCATGGTCACCTCTCCTATCCTTTTGCCATGGTCACCTGTCCTTTTCTCTCACCATGGTCACTTGTCCTATCCTCTTGCCATGGTTACCTGTCCTATCCTCTCATTGCGGTCACCTGTCCTATACTCTTGCCATGGCCACTTGTTCTATCCTTTTGCCATGGTCAGCTTTAGCCATTGTCAACTGTCATATCCTCTTGACATGGTCATCTGTCCTATCTTCTTGCCATTGTCATCTGTTGCCATGGTCACCTGTTCTTTCCTCTTGTCATTGTCACCCGTTGCCATGGTCACCTGTCCAAGACTCTTGCCATGGTCAACTGTTGCCATAGTCACTTGCTCAATCCTCTCGCCATGGTCACCTGTCCTATCCTCTCGCCATGGTCACCTGTTGCCATGGTCCCCTGTTCTATCCTCTTGCCATTGTCACCCGTTGCCTTGGTCAACTGTCCTATCCTCTAGTCATGGACAATTGTCCTATCCTTTTGCCACGGTCACCTGCCCTATCCTGTCGCCATTGTTACCTGCCCTAACTTCTCGCCATTGGTTAACTGTCTTATCCTCTTGTCATGGTCATCTGTCCTATCTTTTTGCCATTGTCATCTGTTGCCATGGTCACCTGTTCTATCCTCTTGTCATCGTCGCCATGGTCACTTGTCCAAGACTCTTGCCATGGTCAACTGTCCTATCTTCTTGCCATGGTCACCTGTTGCCATGGTCACTTGTTCTATCCTCTCGCCATGGTCACCTGTCCTATCCTCTTGCCATGATCACCTGTTGCCATGGTCCCCTGTTCTATCCTCTCACCATGATCATCTGTTCTATCCTCTTGTCATTGTCGCCTGTTGCCATGGTCACCTGTCCAAGCCTCTTGCCATGGTCACCTGTTGCCATGGTCACTTGCTCTATCCTCTCGCCATGGTGACCTGTCCTATCCTCTCGCCATGGTCACCTGTTGCCATGGTCACCTGTTCTATCCTCTCGTCATTGTCACCCGTTGCCTTGGTCAACTGTCCTATCCTCTAGTCATGGTCAATTGTCCTATCCTTTTGCCACGGTCACCTGTCCTATCCCCTCGCCATGGTCACCTGCCCTATCTTCTGGCCATGGTCACATGTCTTATCCTCTTGTCATGGTCATCTGTCCTATCTTCTTGCCATTGTCATCTGTTGCCATGGTCACCTGTTCTATCCACTTGTCATTGTCGCCTGTTGCCATGGTCACCTGTCCAAGCCTCTCGCCATGGTCATCTGTCTGCCCCACACCACCAGAGAGGGAGCCATGCTGCTGCCCCACACCACCAGAGAGGGAGCCACGCTGCTGCCCCACACCACCAGAGAGGGAGCCATGCTGCTGCTCAGCACGGCATGCCTCCCTCCTCCTTTACCACCTCAAACATACAGAGGGAATTTTCTCATTTTCCTCTACTGGAATTAAACTGCATAAAAGGGTCAGAGAAGGTAAGAGAGCGGCGTGTGATGGAGGAGGCGGGCGGAGGGGGGGAGTGCTCAGAATAAGCAATAATCACTTAGCACTGAGGCCCGCCGTGGGGTGCCGGATTCTGGCAGACTACCGGGAAGGTGTAAAATGTCACCATTGACTTCTCATCGACAGACTAATAAAGGCTCGGCGTATGTACAGCATTATCCAGACAATATAATAAAGGCTTGGCGTATGTACGGCATTAGACACACACAATATAATAAGGGCTTGGCATATGTTCGGCGTTACACAGACAATATATTAATGCGGGGGGTCTCAAACTGGCGGCCCTCCAGCTGTTGCGAAACTACAAGTCTCATGAGGCATTGCAAGACTGACCATTACAAGCATGACTCCCACAGGCAGTGGCATGATGGGACTTGAATTTCACAACAGCTGGAGGGCCGCCAGTTTGAGACCCCCTGTAATAAAGGCTTGGCATATGTACAGCGTTACACAGACAATATATTAAAGGCTCGGCGTATGTACAGCGTTACACAGACAATATATTGAAGGCTCGGCGTATGTACGGCGTTACACAGACAATCACATTTCAGGAGGGAAATTGGAAGCCTGTGATTTAAAGAGAACCTGTCTGCCAAAAGCTGTTTAATGACATTTATGGTGGCCAGAAAAAAAAACTTCCTTCATTTGCACCTTTGATTTGGTTTCACTCTTCTGACCTGCCATCAATCCAAAGAAAAGCACTTTCATTGGAACGCGAGGTGGCAGGTGGGTGGGGCTTAGCCTTGACATTAGAAAAGTCAAGCCCTTTGTAGGAACTATGTATGAATTAAGTAATTTTATCTAAATTATCATTAAAATTAGACTCAAGTATAACCATATGGTTTCACCATGAAATTTGATGGGGGTAACAAACATCACATGGCTTTGTTAACAAACATCACGTGTCTTTGTTACACTCCACATGGCTTTGTTGATAAACATCCCATGGCTGATATAAAAGTGTTAGGGTTAGTGGTATAGTAAAGGTTAAAGGTCCCTCTCTGTGCCCCAATGTCTATTATGTTCCCAGTTGAGACGCCCCAATGTGTATCAGGTTCCCAGTTGAGGTGCCCCAATGTCTATCGTGTTTCCAGTTGGGCCGCCCCAATGTCTATCATGTTCCCAGTTGGGCCGCCCCAATGTCTATCATGTTCCCAGTTGGGGCACCCCAACGTCTATCATGTTCCCAGGTGGAGCGCTACAATGTCTATCATGTTCCCAGTTGGGGTGCCCCAATGTCTATTATGTTCCCAGTTGAGACACCCCAATGTGTATCAGGTTCCCAGTTAAGGTACCCCAATGTCTATCATGTTCCCAGGTGGAGCGCTGCAATGTCTATCATGTTCCCAGTTGGGGTGCCCCAATGTCTATCATGTTTCCAATTGGGCCACCCCAATGTCTTTCATGTTCCCAGTTGGGGCACCCCAATGTCTATCATGTTCTCAGTTGGGGTTCCCCAATGTCTATCATGTTCCCAGTTGGGGCGTCCCAATGTCTATTATGTTCCCAGTTGGGACGCCCCAATGTCTATCATGTTCCCAGTTGAGACGCCCCAATGTGTATCAGGTTCCCAGTTGAGGTGCCCCAATGTCTATCATGTTTCCAGTTGGGCCGCCCCAATGTCTATCATGTTCCCAGTTGGGGCACCCCAACGTCTATCATGTTCCCAGGTGGAGCGCTGCAATGTCTATCATGTTCCCAGTTGGGGTGCCCCAATGTCTATCATGTTTCCAATTGGGCCACCCCAATGTCTTTCATGTTCCCAGTTGGGGCACCCCAATGTCTATCATGTTCTCAGTTGGGGTGCCCCAATGTCTATCATGTTCCCAGTTGGGGTGTCCCAATGTCTATTATGTTCCCAGTTGGGGCGCCCCAATGTCTATCATGTTCCCAGTTGAGACGCCCCAATGTGTATCAGGTTCCCAGTTGAGGTGCCCCAATGTCTATCATGTTCCCAGTTGGGGCACCCCAATCTCTATCATGTTCCCAGTTGGGGCACCCCAATGTCTATCATGTTCCCAGGTGGAGCGCTACAATGTCTATCATGTTCCCAGTTGGGGCGCCCCAATGTCTACCATGTTCCCAGTTGAGACGCCCCAATGTGTATCAGGTTCCCAGTTGAGGTGCCCCAATGTCTATCATGTTTCCAGTTGGGCCGCCCCAATGTCTATCATGTTCCCAGGTGGAGCGCTACAATGTCTATCATGTTCCCAGTTGAGGTGCCCCAATGTCTATCATGTTTCCAATTGGGCCACCCCAATGTCTATCATGTTCCCAGTTGGGGCGCCCCAATGTCTATCATGTTCCCAGGTGGAGCGCTACAATGTCTATCATGTTCCCACTTGGGGTGCCCCAATGTCTATCATGTTCCCAGTTGGGGCACCCCAACGTCTATCATGTTCCCAGGTGGAGCGCTACAATGTCTATCATGTTCCCAGTTGGGGTGCCCCAATGTCTATTATGTTCCCAGTTGAGACACCCCAATGTGTATCAGGTTCCCAGTTAAGGTACCCCAATGTCTATCATGTTCCCAGGTGGAGCGCTGCAATGTCTATCATGTTCCCAGTTGGGGTGCCCCAATGTCTATCATGTTTCCAATTGGGCCACCCCAATGTCTTTCATGTTCCCAGTTGGGGCACCCCAATGTCTATCATGTTCTCAGTTGGGGTTCCCCAATGTCTATCATGTTCCCAGTTGGGGCGTCCCAATGTCTATTATGTTCCCAGTTGGGACGCCCCAATGTCTATCATGTTCCCAGTTGAGACGCCCCAATGTGTATCAGGTTCCCAGTTGAGGTGCCCCAATGTCTATCATGTTTCCAGTTGGGCCGCCCCAATGTCTATCATGTTCCCAGTTGGGGCACCCCAACGTCTATCATGTTCCCAGGTGGAGCGCTGCAATGTCTATCATGTTCCCAGTTGGGGTGCCCCAATGTCTATCATGTTTCCAATTGGGCCACCCCAATGTCTTTCATGTTCCCAGTTGGGGCACCCCAATGTCTATCATGTTCTCAGTTGGGGTGCCCCAATGTCTATCATGTTCCCAGTTGGGGTGTCCCAATGTCTATTATGTTCCCAGTTGGGGCGCCCCAATGTCTATCATGTTCCCAGTTGAGACGCCCCAATGTGTATCAGGTTCCCAGTTGAGGTGCCCCAATGTCTATCATGTTCCCAGTTGGGGCACCCCAATCTCTATCATGTTCCCAGTTGGGGCACCCCAATGTCTATCATGTTCCCAGGTGGAGCGCTACAATGTCTATCATGTTCCCAGTTGGGGCGCCCCAATGTCTACCATGTTCCCAGTTGAGACGCCCCAATGTGTATCAGGTTCCCAGTTGAGGTGCCCCAATGTCTATCATGTTTCCAGTTGGGCCGCCCCAATGTCTATCATGTTCCCAGGTGGAGCGCTACAATGTCTATCATGTTCCCAGTTGAGGTGCCCCAATGTCTATCATGTTTCCAATTGGGCCACCCCAATGTCTATCATGTTCCCAGTTGGGGCGCCCCAATGTCTATCATGTTCCCAGGTGGAGCGCTACAATGTCTATCATGTTCCCACTTGGGGTGCCCCAATGTCTATCATGTTCCCAGTTTTGGCACCCCAATGTCTATCATGTTCCCAGTTGAGGTGCCCCAATGTCTATCATGTTCCCAGTTCCCAGTTTTTCAACTTCCAAAAACCTAAGGAACCATTAAAAGCCCATTGCACCCTTAAAAAAAACATCCCCCCCAAAAATTCCCCATTTCCTAAACACATGTTGCCAAAATATTTAAACTTTTACCAAATTTTTCCTAATGCCCAATTTCATCACACAGGGGCAAATAGAAGGGGGGGGGGCTTCTCCAATCTTTAAAGGTGATGGCCAGCCCCCTGTTGAAGCCCCACTGATTTAAAAGAGAGGAGATTGGCGGCATGCTTGGACTATGATGGAGAAATGGGAACTTCCCGCTTCACTGGAAATCTGGCAGCAGGAAATGAGCGTGCATGGAAGAGCGGTTTGTGCAGGACGCCTGACACTCCAGGTGACAAGACACAGCGAGACGATCGGACAGGGGGGGGGGGTTTCCGCACGTTTTACGCCACTTATACGAAAGGTCACCCGACGCACATTCATCTCCGGCGCAGGAGAGGAGATGTCACCGCCGCCATCCATTAGACGGACGCCTGTCACCACCGTCTTTTACGAACGCCGCTGAACCAAACGCCAAGCCACTTGACATTACAGTTGCGGTGCCTCTTCGCCGGCTGTCAGGCTGATTTCCCGGCGGAGTTATGGGAACGTTGGCGGAGAGCCATTTGCTTGGAGGTGGGGGAGAATTAGAGCGTTCCATTGGTCGGTCAGTGATGGCACCCCGCGAGGGTTATTTTTAATATATTAATCGGGTCGCCGGACAATCACAGTTGTACTGTCCGCCACCTGCTCTATTTGCTACCGGCCGCCAAGTGGGCGCGCAACGCTGACCGGCAAGATGTCAAGATTGACCTGAAGATTCTGATGATCAGACGGCGTGGCAGCAGCAGCAAAAAAAAATAAATAGCGGGGCTCATTCTCAATGGGGCCAATCGGTGAACGCATTTGCGTCAGCCTTCCGTGACCGAACCAATGAGGGAGAGTCAGCAATCTATCTGCAGTCCACATGACAGGTGCCCTTTTATTGGCTGCGTCACCAACCATCGTACCACCTCATTCTTAACCACTTGCCGACTGCAATACCTACATACACATTGCGGTTTGCAAGTGGTTTACGGATGAAGACATCGCCCATAACGCCGGTATCGTGTTTTTTTTTTTTCGTCAGGCTTTCTCAGGGGCCCCTGGAACGGTTTCAGAAGCTGCGGGAGGGGATAACATTTTGTTGGTCTTTTTTTGTTTATAGCAACATCAAAAAAAAAAAAAAAAAAAAAAAAAAAAACACATCAAATACCACCAAAAGAAATCTCTACTTGTGGGGAAAAAATGATATAGATGTTATTTGGGTACAGTGTTGCAATTGTCAGTTAAAGTGGCGGATAGCAAAAAGTGGCCTGGTCATGAAGGGGGGGGGGGGGTAAAACTTCTGGAGGTCAAGTGGATAATATCTATGTTGTAGAGATGTTGAGAGTGGGAGTGGTCAAGTATTTTAGTAAAAAAAAAATTTTTAGGCAGGGCTGACACCACATAACAGATGCATGTCTGGCAGGTGGGCGGGTGTTCCTGTCTCCTCGCAGGATCTGTAGGAGGGACAATTCCCGGCCAATGGACAACATTTTTGAGATGTACCCACATTGAAGAGACCCCCGTCTCCTAACCGTCCATGTCACAGGAATCCTCCCACAAGATTCTAGGAGTTTCTTTTATTCCCCTCCACTGTGCAGACATCCGAATGTCCCGAGACCGCTGCCTGGTGCCGCCCCCTTGGATGTGATGTCAGCAGCCCCAGTAGACTCAGTGATGTCACCATTTCCGGTCACTCCTCCCCCCTCCCAGCAACTACATAAAAAGGTTATGTAGGGGAGGTGATGGGAGAGGCAGAGGAGCTGGGCCAGCACTGGCAGTAATTAGACACTCCCAGAAGAGGAGATGACATACAAGGTGGGAGGGGCCAGAAGAGCTGGCCCAGCACAGACAGTAATTAGACACTCCCGGAAGAGGAGACAACAGGCAAAGTGGGAGGGGCAAAATAGCTGGGCCAGCACAGACAGCAATTGGACACTGCCAGAGGAGTAGATGACATGCAAGGTGGGAGGAAACAGAAGAGCTGGGCCAGCACAGATAGTAATTTGGCACTCCCAGAGGAGGAGATGACATACAAGGTGGGAGGGGCCAGAAGAGCTGGCCCAGCACAGACAGCAATTAGACACTCCCAGAAGAGGAGACGACAGGCAAAGTGGGAGAGGCAGAAAAGCTGGGCCAGCATAGGCATTAATTAGACACTTCCGGAGGAGGAGCTGACATGCAAGGTGGGAGGGGCAGAATATACAGAGGGAGGGGGGAGAGAGCTGGGCCAGCACAGCCAGTAATTAGATATTCCCAGAAGAGGAGACGACATGCAAGGTGGGAGTGGCAAAAGAGCTGGGCCACCACAGACATTAATTTGATGCTCCCAGAAGAGGCGATAACATGCAAGGTGGGAAGAAAACAGAAGAGCTGGGCCAGCAAAGACAGTAATTTGACACTCCCAGAGGAGGAGATGACATGCAAAGTGGGAGGGGCAAAAGAGCTGGGCCAGCACAGACAGTAATTAGATACTCCGAGAGGAGGAGATGACATGCAATGTGGGAGGGATGGAAGAGCTGGGCCAGCACAGACAGTAATTTTACAATATCAGAAGAGGAGATGACAAGCAATGTGGGAGGAAACAAAAGAGCTGGGCCAGCACAGACAGTAATTTGACAATATCAGGAGAGGAGATGACATACAAGGTGGGAGGGATGGAAGAGCTGGGCCAGCATAGACAGTAATTTGACACTCTCAGGAGAGAAGATGGAAAGTAGGGGAGCAGAAGAGCTGGGCCAGCACAGACTGTAATTAGATACTCACAGAAGAGTAGAGAACATACAAGGTGGGAGGGGCAAAAGAGCTGGACCAGCACAGCCAGTAATTAGATACTCCCAGAAGAGGAAATGACATGCAAGATGAGAAGGGTGAAACAGCTGGGCCAGCACAGACTGTATGTCATCTCCTCTCATCTCCTCATATTGTCAAATTACTAAGTGGGAGGGATGGAAGAGCTGGGCCAGCACAGACAGTAATTTGACAATATCAGGAGAGGATTTGACAAGTAGGGGAGCAGAAGAGCTGGACCAGCACAGCCAGTAATTAGATACTCCCAGAAGAGGAGATGGCATGCAAGGTGGGAAGGGTGAAACAGCTGGGCCAGCACAGACAGTAATTTGACAATATCAGGAGAGTTGATGACATACAAGGTGGGAGGGGCAGAAGAGCTGGACAAGCACAGCCAGTAATTAGATACTCCCAGATTAGGAGATGGCATGCAAAGTGGGAGGGGCGATAGAGCTGGGCCAGCACAGACAGTAATTAGACAGACATTCTCAGGAGGGGAGGGGACATGCAAGGTGGGAGGGGCTGTTCCAGGGAATTAACTCTTTATGCAATGTCAGTTCCCTAGGAAACTTGAGGGGAACTTTGCAAGTCAGTAAGCTGGTCTTTGGAGGGTTTCCAATTGTTTTTAACTTGACAACATCTAGAAGAGGATTGGGTATGGAATACAATAATAACAATATGGAACAGCAAAAAAAAAAAAAAAGTTTGGAATTACATTGTGGACTCGGTGAATAATACACCACGGGTTCCCTTCTTCTATAATGCGGCGCAAAGCGTGGGGGAAAAACGCGCGTTTCAATCTTCCTTATTGAACGTTATACATATTAATGTCCCCGGTCCCTCATTACAAACACCGCCAGCAGAGCTGACCGCGCACACAAATCCGCTGAGCAGCTGAAATAGAGCAGAAAAGAAATTATTAGTATTATTAATGTCGATAAATAAAAGCGGGGGCCTCGTTTACAGCGTGACGCCTGAACCCCTCCCCCCCCATCACATCTGCATATCAAACAGACGCCGGCGCGCCTTTCTTCAAAACACGCCGGATCCTCCATCTCTCGGCGAGCTTTAAGGTAAGCGCCGGGCGCCCATTTACATATTGCCGCCGCGTTCCATTTTCCTGCTAATGTGACCTAATTTATAACGTGTCGCCGGCTGCGGGAAAAAAAAGACGGACGCAGTGCGGAGAAATGAAAAGAAGCAAAAATTATACTAATTTAAATATATATAAAAAAAGGACAAAATTCAAAAGTTTCCCCAAAACGGTGGTGTGAGAGACATAGAGGGCGTATATAGAGGGGGGGCAATCTAGAACCTTCAAAGAGGACCGGTCCTGTTTTATTGGCCCAATTCCATTATTTTAAACCCAGTCATCACTGGGTCTCTGTGCTTCTCCATGCAAAGCAGGCAGATCATGGCTGGTGGGAGGGGCCAGCAGGGGGCGGTACAGAGCTTCCTGAATACATCACAGAACCCGACCTCAGTACTCCTCTCAAGAGCCCCTCAGTCCTGATGCAAGCAGTGGGAGGAGTTATGCAAATATCATATTTGCCTTGATGGGTGGGTGTCAGTCTGGAGGAGGGGGCATTCCTAGGCAGGTTGTATTTCCATGCAGACCCTCCTAGGTAGTCTCTGTGTAATGCTGAGCCTCCGTGATTGGGTGGACTACAGTCCAATGAATGAAAAGGGGTGGGCCAGGAACAGTCAGGATGGGGAGGAAGGGGCTAGATCAGTGATGACCGTCTTGAAAATTATAGAGGGCCCCAAGTGTGGCCCCTGACACTTCCGGAGGGCCACACAACAGAAGCGCATTTTGGTGAACTGGGGATGCGTTGCATCAAGTTAGGCAGCCCATACAAAATGAAAGGGTTATAATGCACCTCAGCACCCAAAAATGTTGGTCTAGCTGCATTTTTTGCAGCATATTGCAATACACACAGAAGAATTTGGAGTATAATAACCCCCAACATTGGTGTCAGTGGGTGCAATAATAACCCCCAGCATTGGTGTCAGTGGGTGCAATAATAACCCCCAGCATTGGTGTCAGTGGGTGCAATAATAACCCCCAGCATTGGTGTCAGTGGGTGCAATAATAACCCCCAGCATTGGTGTCAGTGGGTGCAATAATAACCCCCAGCATTGGTTTCCGTGGACACAATTATAGCCCCCAGCATTGGTGTTGGTACTCCCCTCCATTCATGGTCAGTGGCAGTTTACCTTAAAAAGAATACATTTTCCATGTAAAGTGACAATTTGTCATTTATCATTAATCGTCCTGCAGGCACGATGGGCCCAGCTATAGTCACTTTCTGATATTTATCAGATTTCTTTAATGGAATTATCCAGGGAAATCTCATTCACCCAAATCCCCCCACGTCTCTAGCAGTGACATGGCCTAAGTCTCTAGCAGACATCTGTACCTTGGCAGTAGAATCCAGACCAGCAGGTATAGAGTCCAGTGTCCCCATGTCATGTGACCTCTGAGGAAGAACTCTAGACCAGCGGGTATAGAGCCCATTGTCCCCCATGTCATGTAAGAACTCTAGACCAGCGGGTATAGAGCCCGATGTCCCCCATGTCATGTGACCTCTGAGGTAGAACTCTAGACCAGCGGGTATAGATCCCAGTGTCCCCCGTGGAAGAACTCTAGACCAGCGGGTATAGAGCCCAGTGTCCCCCATGTCATGTAAGAACTCTAGACCAGCGGGTATAGAGCCCAGTGTTCCCTATGTCATGTGACCTCTGAGGAAGAACTCTAGACCAGCGGGTATAGAGCCCAGTGTCCCCTATGTCATGTGACCTCTGAGGAAGAACTCTAGACCAGTGGGTATAGAGCCCATTGTCCCCCATGTCATGTAAGAACTCTAGACCAGCGGGTATAGAGCCCGATGTCCCCCATGTCATGTGACCTCTAAGGTAGAACTCTAGACCAGCGGGTATAGATCCCAGTGTCCCCCGTGGAAGAACTCTAGACCAGCGGGTATAGAGCCCAGTGTCCCCCATGTCATGTAAGAACTCTAGACCAGCGGGTATAGAGCCCAGTGTTCCCTATGTCATGTGACCTCTGAGGAAGAACTCTAGACCAGCGGGTATAGAGCCCAGTGTTCCCTATGTCATGTGACCTCTGAGGAAGAACTCTAGACCAGCGGGTATAGAGCCCAGTGTCCCCTATGTCATGTGACCTCTGAGGAAGAACTCTAGACCAGTGGGTATAGAGCCCAGTGTCCCCTATGTCATGTGACCTCTGAGGAAGAACTCTAGACCAGCGGGTATAGAGCCCAGTGTCCCCTATGTCATGTGACCTCTGAGGAAGAACTCTAGACCAGCGGGTATAGAGCCCAGTGTCCCCTATGTCATGTGACCTCTGAGGAAGAACTCTAGACCAGCGGGTATAGAGCCCAGTGTCCCCTATGTCATGTGACCTCTGAGGAAGAACTCTAGACCAGCGGGTATAGGGTTCAGTGTCCCTCATGTCATGTGACCTCTAAGGAAGAACTCGGTGTCCCCCATCTCATGTGACCTCTGAGGAAGAACTCTAGACCAGGGGTATAGAGCCTAGTGTCCCCCATGTCATGTAACCTCTGAGGAAGAACTCCAGGCCAGCGCGTAAAGATCCCAGTGTCCCCATGTCATGTGACCTCTGAGGAAGAACTCCAAGCCAGCGGGTATAGAGCCCAGTGTCCCCCGAGGAAGAACTATAGACCAGCGGGTATAGAGCCCAGTGTCCCGATGTCATGTGACCTCTGAGGAAGAACTCTAGACCAGCGGGTATAGAGCCCATTGTCCCCCATGTCATGTAAGAACTCTAGACCAGCGGGTATAGAGCCCGATGTCCCCCATGTCATGTGACCTCTGAGGTAGAACTCTAGACCAGCGGGTATAGAGCCCAGTGTCCCCCGTGGAAGAACTCTAGACCAGCGGGTATAGAGCCCAGTGTCCCCTATGTCATGTAACCTCTGAGGAAGAACTCCAAGCCAGCGGGTATAGATTCCAGTGTCCCCCGAGGAAGAACTATAGACCAGCAGGTATAGAGCCCAGTGTCACCATGTCATGTGATCTCTGAGGAAGAACTCTAGACCAGTGGGTATAGGGTTCGGTGTCCCCCATGTCATGTGACCTCTAAGGAAGAACTCTGTGTCCCCCATCTCATGTGACCTCTGAGGAAGAACTCTAGACCAGGGGTATAGAGCCTAGTATCCCCCATGTCATGTAACCTCTGAGAAAGAACTCCAAGCCAGCGGGTATAGAGCCCGGTGTCCCCCGAGGAAGAACTATAGACCAGCGGGTATAGAGCCCAGTGTCACCATGTCATGTGACCTCTGAGGAAGAACTCTAGACCAGGGGTATAGAGCCCAGTGTCCCCATGTCATGTGACCTCTGAGGAAGAACTCCAGGCCAGCGGGTATAGATCCCAGTGTCCCCCGTGGAAGAACTCTAGACCAGCGGATATAGAGCCCAGTGTCCCCTATGTCATGTGACCTCTGAGGAAGAACTCCAGGCCAGCGCATAAAGATCCCAGTGTCCCCATGTCATGTGACCTCTGAGGAAGAACTCCAAGCCAGCGGGTATAGATCCCAGTGTCCCCCGAGGAAGAACTATAGACCAGCGGGTATAGAGCCCAGTGTCACCATGTCATGTGACCTCTGAGGAAGAACTCTAGACCAGGGGTATAGAGCCTAGTATCCCCCATGTCATGTAACCTCTGAGAAAGAACTCCAAGCCAGCGGGTATAGAGCCCAGTGTCCCCCGAGGAAGAACTATAGACCAGCGGGTATAGAGCCCAGTGTCCCCCGAGGAAGAACTATAGACCAGCGGGTATAGAGCCCAGTGTCACCATGTCATGTGACCTCTGAGGAAGAACTCTAGACCAGGGGTATAGAGCCCAGTGTCCCCCGTGGAAGAACTCTAGACCAGCGGATATAGAGCCCAGTGTCCCCCATGTCATGTGACCTCTGGATCTGTAGAAACACATTAAATAGTGATACCAATCCATGGTGACCAATGAAAGGAGAGATGTTATGTTGTTATAAAGTAATAAATGTAATCTTTCTATCAGTCAGCTGCCTCCTAACAACCTGGACAGAAGATGGAGAATTCCATTATCCTGCCAGAAGATGGAGCCGCTCAGGACTGCTAGATCCTGAACCTCCCCCATGCTATGGTTGTACTGGGCCCAGGTCCCATCAGCTAAACAGTGGGGACCCGGGGCAGCTTTATTGTTCATTTCTGCCTAAATTGATATTGCTAGCCCACAACCCCACTTCTACCTGCTTACCAGGGCTTACATTACATTTCCCAGGGCCCCATCAAGTCAACAGTGGGGCCCAGAAGGTAGGAACAGAAGAGGGACTTTTATTTTTTGGGGTGTAGGAGGATAAAGTCAGTGCCACTTTTCCACTAACATTTTTTAACGGTTCAGAAATGAAAAAACATGTTTCAGGGGGCCAATAACTCTCTCTCTTCATCAGGGTTTGAGATGGACTCTCTCAGGTTATTCTGTATAGGAATCAGGTAGATCAGTAACCAGTGGTGCCAGTCTTCTTGGATGCGTCATACCCTTGGATGCATTCAATTGAATGGGTCACCTTAACGCAAAGGAGCAATATATTAGGTGTACCTAGGGTTGCCACTTTTTTTTCCAAGCCAAACACGAACACTTTAGCGGCGCACAGTAACATTTTTTTTTTGTTTTAGTATACACACACGACAGGGTTAGAAACAGACCTTGGACACCTCTGGGCACTCCAAAGAGAATAGTAATGTGGCGCACATAGTGCCCCCTCACCAGTGGCGGCTGGGGGGATTTTATCTGGGGGGGGGGATGGCAAACAAACCACCCACCCCCCTCCAGCGGCACCCACCCCCAGAGCGGCACACACACACACACACCCCCTCGAATGGCACCCACCCCCCCGCTGTCTTCCAGTCGGTTCGGCACCTACCCCATCGGCGGTGGCAGGCAGCGTGTTGCAGGGGCTCCACGTCCTCTCCTCCATGGCGGCTTCCAGCTCCTCCCCTCCTTCTAGGCGTCCAATAGGATCGCATGTCCTTTCAGCTAAGCGGGTGACTGGTGTCAAAACCAGCTTGCTGATTGGCTGGGAGAAGGATCGGTATTACAACAGCAAATGTTCATTCGCTGTTGTAACACACCTAGGTGGGATCGGAGCGCACGCTCTGCGACCCAAGCCCACCCTATAATAAAGCCTATTAGAGCCTCTGGCTCTAATTGCTGCTTCAAAAAAACAGCCTCCCCCCCGCGTTGGAATCCAGGCGCCGGTGGTCCTGAAAGGGGGCGGACGCATGGATGAAGGGGCGGCGATGGAAAGGGGGTGCGGAGCCCGTGCGCCCTTAATAGACAGGCCGCCCCTGCACCTCACCCTCCTGTCCAGCCCTGTTCGGAGCCACATTCTTGTCTGAATAGTGTGTCCGGGTTTCAGGTAAAACCGGGCACGTGATTCAAAACCCAGACTGTCCAGGTGAAGCCTGGACAGGTGGCAACCCTAGGTGTACCCCAACGCAGGGCAACAGTGTGACCGCAGCCTTATGGCCTGCACTCATGGAAAACAAGTGAACATTCGGCAATTCTGCTGAACCGTTTCCATTTTATTCCTAATGTCCATCCTCTGAGCTCCAGATTCATGAACAATAGTGGGCAAAGTATTGCTAACTGCCTCTAAAAACTAATTACGACCAGATTTTAAAGGTCGGTGAGATAACCCGGCACCATTACTTTCACAAATTTATATCAGACATTTATTTGTTATCTAAAATTCCCCCAACCAGACGGGAAGAAGGACATCTCTGTCACAAAGATGACCTGTCAATCAGATGTCACAAAACGTACAGGTGACCCATCTGCATGAGGGATTGATCCAAGGCTGGGGAGCCAAAGAGACAACCAGGAGAACCTTTCTGAAGAACTTTCCTCCCGTATTGGTTAATTGTGACTTTGATCCCGGTCATGATATTCTCTGCTTTCTGCATCATGTGTAAAAGAAAAGGACAGAAATCTTCTCCCCAAGCTGACAGCAAACAGACGTCCTCTAAATCATTGACGCTCCGTGAAGGAAGTCGATCAATCCTCTCCTGCATAATCTTCTCAGCAATGTCAATGTGACATTTTTTGGTGAAATGAAATGCAGAATGATGTTAGGTATTCTTGGCAGCAGCATACTTATATATTATATATATATATATATATATATATATATATATATATATATATATACACACGGGGGAAGAATGGGCTGTGGGTCAGGGGGGCATTTGCCCCTAAGAGTCAGAACTAATGAAATATGTTGGGTTGGTGGCCCTAGGTGGAGATGCTTCACCATTTCAACATTGGTCCAAGTAGGACCTGCAATCAGTGATGCAAGCTGAGCGTTGTATACCTACCTGCTTCCCATTCAGACCTGTGATCACGTGGCCTGGCAGAGGGAAGCCTTCCAACGCCAACTTTCCAGCCCCGGGATGTCCCCTGACCAAATGCCAGGGGCATTAAAGGAAGCTGATGCTGGAAAATAAATTTGTCCCATGAAAGGGCCATTTTGGCTGCGTTTGCTTCCCAGGTCAAAGATTCCCAATTCCTAATAGTAATTAGCCTCCAAGATGGCGTACCACATGTGTATGGATTAGAGACATTGTCATACTTTGTTATTGCCTATTATAGGGACAAAAGGGAGGTGCCATGGTTTTGGAATGAGGGGATGCAATGCCATTTTTAGGACCATGGTTTTGGGATGGAGGGGATGCAACACCTTATTACTACTAGCCATGGTAATGGAATGCGGGGATGCTATACCGTTTTAAGGGCCATAGTTTTGGGATGGGGGTAGACCATGTTAATGGCCATAGTTTTGGAATGAGGGGATGCAATACCTTATTATTGGCTATGATTTTGAAATGGGGGGATGCAACACCTTATTATTGGCCATGGTTTTGGAATGGGGGGGATGCAACGCCTTTTCATGGCAGTGGTTTTGGCACAGGGAGGATGCAACACCTTATTAATTCCCATGGTTTTTTGAATGGGGGGATGAAATACCTTACCAATGGCCATGGTTTTGGAAAGTGTGTGCAAAACCATTTTTATTGGCCATGGTTTTGAAAAGAGGAAATGCAACGCCTTAATATTGGTCATGGCTTCAGAATGGAGGATTGCAACACCATTTTAACGGCCATGGTTTGGAATGGGGAGATGTAACACCTTTTAAAAGGACCGTGGTTTTGGGATGGGGGATGCAACACCTCATTAATGGCCATGATTTTGGATTGGGGTGAATGAAAGAACATAGTAATGGCCAGGGTTTTGGAAATGGGGGATGCAACATCTTTTAAAAAGGCCGTGGTTTTTCAATGATGGGATGCAATACCTTATTAATGGCCATGGTTTCGGAATTGCAACACTGTATTCATTGCCATAATTTTGAAATAGGGGGACACAGTTCTCCAAATTAATGATCATGGTTTTGGAATTTGAGGTCTATCAAGTTGATGTACAGTTGTGCTCATAAGTTTACATACCCTGACAAAATTTATGATTTCTTGGCCATTTTTCAGAGAACATGAATGATAACACAAAAACTTTTATTTCACTCGTGGTTAGTGTTTGGCTGAAGCCATTTATTATCAATCAACTCTGTTTACTCTTTTTAAATTATAATGACAACAGAAACTACCCAAATGACCCTGATTAAAAGTTTACAGACCCCAATGATTTTGGCCTGATTACATGCACACAAGTTGACACAAAGGGGTTTGAATAGCTATTGAAGGTAGCCACCCTCACCTGTGATCTGTTTACTTGTAATTAGTGTGTGTGTATAAAAGGTCAATGAGTTTCTGGACTCCTGACAGACCCTTGCATCTTTCATCCAGTGCTGCACTGACGTTTCTGGATTCTGAGTCATGGGGAAAGCAAAAGAATTGTCAAAGATCTGGGTGAAAAAATAGTTGAACTGTATAAAACAGGAAAGGGATATAAAGGAGATATCCAAGGAATTGAGAATGCCAATCAGCAGTGTTCAAACTTTAATCAAGAAGTGGAAAATGAGGGGTTCTGTGGAAACCAAACCACGGTCAGGTAGAACAATACGCCAAACAGCATAGAGACAAGCCTCAAACCTTCTGGCACAAAGTCATTTGGAGCGATGAGACCAAAATTTAGCTTTTTGGCCACAACCATCAATGCTAAATTTTGGAGAGTCGTCAAGAAAGCCTATGATGAAAGGTCCACCATCCCTACTGTGAAACATGGAGGTGGATCGCTGATGATTTGGGGATAAGTGAGCTACAAAGGCACAGGAAACTTTGATAGCAAGATATATGCAGTATGTTATCAAAAATACTGGAGGAAAATTTGCATTCATCAACCAGGAAGCTGCGCATGGGACGTCCTTGGACATTCCAACATGACAATGATCCAAAACACAAGGCCAAGTCGACCTGCCATTGGCTACAGCAGAATAAAGTGAAGGTTCTGGAGTGGCCATCTCAGTCTCCTGACCTCAATATCATTGAGCCACTCTGGGGAGATCTCAAACGTGCAAAAAGTGAAGGAAAAGTTTGTGTTATCATTCATATTCTCTGAAAAATGGCCAAGAAATCATAAATTCTGCCAGGGTATGTAAATTTAGAATAAACCTCAAAAAATGGGATTGTAAGGGCAATTGAAATATTATATATATATATATATATATATATATATATATATATATATATATATATATATAGATAGATAGATAGATAGATAGATAGATAGATAGATAGATAGATAGTACTTCACATATAGAAAATATAATTTATTATAGAAAAATTTGTTTTATAAATTCTCATATTAATAATACAAAACATTGTAAGAATAGTACTATCAACATTTCAGATTGTATAAATAATGTTTGTAAACATTGCACATTTGGCTGTTTGGCCATGAAGTGGTAATCCCCATCTACTTGCTGTGCCCTTAATCATGGATTTGGACAAGGAATACTGCGGGGGGGGGGGGGGGGGATATCCAACGCGTTTCAAAAATATCGTTATGAATCTTCTTCAGGGAAATAATACCACTTCTGAAAAAACAGCTTAAATTTGTAAAACATTGATACAAATGCATATGCGAGTATGCCTCTAAATTATCATTGACATGCACTTACAAAGAATGTGTATGATTAGCAGAAGCACTCCTCCAAAAGACATGGATGCCATATGACGGCCATTAAAGGCCTGGCCTAGGTGTATGCCAGTTGCCCATGTCCAAAAACTGCCGGATATCACTATCCTGAATAAAGGGGCACTGTGGGTTGGGGGGGGGGCAAAAAAATGATGATCAATGCCCGGGAAGAAAATAAGTCTCAATTCCAGGGGATGAAGGGTCAGCCTGGGTATGTAAACTTATGAGCGCAACGACTTTTGGCCACTGGAGAAATTTGCAGGGAAGCTGTAGTTTACGCAAACTCAGTGCTGAGAAAATCATTCTACAGTTTACTGAAAAACTTGAAACATAATCTCATGTGACAATTTTGAAAAGTTTTTACAGGAGGAGTGGGTAAGGCGATCGCAGACAAAATGAGGAATACGGTTTATACGGGTGAGAAGGATAATGTTTACATTGAACGAACTTGTGGAATGTCCCTCAGAGGTGGAGCTGCACGCCCTTCTGATTGATAGGACTCTGTATACACAAAGATGTTGATGTTGATGTAGGGCGCAGTGTTTACATTGCCGTTTCACACTCTTTACATGCGTGACATGCCCAGTGTGGGAGGCAGAAGAGCGGACAAACATCAGGAATCGGGGTGTGCACGCTACTGAACCTCACCCAACATCACCCACGGAGAAGGGTGGAGACATTGTTTTCATACAGGGATCGGAAAACAATGGCCGTTTACCAGCGGTGATCAGGGCTGGCTCCCTGCAGTAATTAAAAAAAAAAAAAAAAACCTACTAAAACAATGGATCCGTTTCAGGGAAAGCCGCAAAGGAGAACGTCCTGTACGGTGAAATAAGAGTTTTCTTTATTTCAGCGGGAGCGAAACCTCAACATGTAAAACCAGAGCGCAGGACAATGAAAGAACAATAAATCACCGGGGATAAAAAGAGATGTCATATTGTAATTACTTGTCTACAAACAATGGAACATTTATTACAGCAAAGCCAAGCCCACATTTCATCTGGGTGCTTATTACAAGGGGCCAATCCACCAATCATATGGGGTCACTCATATGGGATTTACCAGAACTAGGTGACATTTATTCACTAAAGCATCGTGTATCAGGAACAACTGCCACTTTTTTTTGGGCATTTGTTATAGTGTAATCTTGTCATTTTATGAGCTTGCTGTTATTAATGTAATATACACCCTGAGGGGAGAACATTTAGTTACTGTGTATCAGGAACAATTGTCACTTTTTTTGTCGTTTGCTACATTGTAGCCATGTCATCATTTTATGTAATTGCCGTTATTAACGTAATATAAACCCTATGGGGATATCATTTGTTCTGTGCACTGTGTATCGTATTGTCACTTTTTTTCCCCCTCATTTGTTACATTGTAATGACTGCATCATTTTATGTACTTGCTGTTAATAAAGTAGATGTAAGCCCCAAACAGGATGACATATAGTGCAATATACAACATTTGTTACATCGTAATCATGTCATTTATGTAAATGTTATTATTAAAAGTAGACGCAAACCCTAACTGGACGACATTTCATCTTCCCTGTGCAATGTGTAATAAACAAATGCCATTTGCTACATTATAAAGATGTCAACAATTTATGTAACGGCTGTTACTAAGTAGATGTAAACCCTCTATGCACTGTACATCAAACTTTTGTCAACCCCCCCCCCCCAACCCCCAATCCAGTTTTCACAGTTTTCTCATCTTTGTCCCCATATCGGTGCTACTGATCTTTTGTGGCCTCATTTAGCCACTTCTAATTTATATGCACCCCCTACAGCACTGGTCTCCAAACTGTGGCCCAGGGGCCAAATGTGGCTCTTTGCTTGTTTTTATACAGCCCTTGGGGCATTTTTTCTCCCACCGACCCCAACGATAGGGAACTATTCCTTCTACTGATATCAATGATGGGGAACTATTCCTTCTACTCATATCAATGATGGAGCACTATTCCTCCCACTGACACCAATAATGAGGCACTATTCCTCCCACTGATACCAATGATGGAGAATTTTTTCTCCCACCAACCCCGATGATGGGGAACTATTCCTTCTACTGATATCAATGATGGGGCACTATTCCTCCCACTGACCCCAACGATGGGGAACTATTCCTTTTACTGACACCAATGATGGGGCACTATTCCTCCCACTGACACCAATGATGGGGCACTATTCCTCCCACTGACACCAATGATGGGGCACTATTCCTCCCACTGACACCAATGATGGGGCACTATTCCTCCCACTGATACCAATCAAAGAGCACTATTCCTTCTACTGACAACAATGATGGGCACTATTCCTCCCACTGATATCAATCAAAGAGCGCTATTCCTTCTACTGACACCAATGATCGGCACTATTCCTCCCACTGATACCAATGAAAGGGCACTAATCCTTCTACTGACACCAATGATGGGCCACTATTTCTCCCACTGACACCAACAATGGGGCACTATTCCTCCCACTGACACCAATGATGGGAAGCTATTTCTCCCACTGACACCAACAATGGGGCACTAATTATTCCCCCAATACCAAAGATAGGACATTGTTATACTCCTACTGCTGTCAGGACATTTTATACTCCCACTGGCCATGGTCCGGCCCCCCTAAAGTCTGAAGGTCAGTAAACTGGCCCTTTGTTCAGAACGTTTGGAGACCCCTGCCCTACGGCGTTGGCTCATCATTGCTATGGTGCGGTTTCTCGATGGTGACAGCGGTGGACCATGTCTACATAATGTGGGTCAGCACAGCCATTTGTAGTCTCCAGCAAGGGAGCACATAATGGGGTGACACCACTAGAACACGACTGGGAGATAGGGACAGAGTGTTGTCACCATTACCAGGCTGCACGTCATTGCTATGGTGCAGCTTCCTGATGGTGACAGCTGTGGACCATGTCTAAGTAATATGTGTCAGCACAGCTGCTTGTAGTCTCCAGCAGGGGAGCATGTGACAGGGTGACACCACAAGAACACGACTGGGGGACGGGGACAGAGCGTTGTCACCCCGACCAGGCTGCACATCATTTCTATGGAGCAGCTTCCGAATGGCAACAGCAGTGCACCATGTCTAAGCAATGTGCGTCAACCATAGGCTTGCACAAGGGGTGTGCCTGGATACACCCTTATCTTGGGGTTGGCAACCCGTCAATCGTGATTTACCTGTCGATTTCTGGCAGGTGAACCACAATCCTTCCTTGCCGACCCCCAGAACCTGGACAGGAGGGGTGGCACTTAGTGGAACCAATCTGTATTTTTCTCCTGCAGCAGCTGAAAGTAGGCTTCTCCTCCTCTCCCTCTCACCAACATTCAGCTGCCACAGGGGGAAAATACAGGGGATCGGTACCAATATATGCCACCCTCTCCTGTCACTGTTCTCCTTCTTTCTGCTGCCCGGGTCTCCCTTGATCCCACACACAAGCATATGTGTTGGAGCTTTGAGGTGCACACCCTAATGCAATAGGCTACGCACCGCTATGGTGTCAGCACAGCCTCTTGCTGTCCCCAAAAAGGGAGCACATGACAGGGTAATGCCAAAAGGAACACGATTGGGAGATGGGGGCAGAGTGTTGTCACCCCCCACTAGGCTGCACATCATTGCTAAGGAGCAGCTTCCTAATGGCAACAGCGGTGGACCACGTCTAAGCAATGTGTGTCAGCCACTTGTGGCCTCCAGCAGGGGAGCATGTGACGGGGTGACACCACTTTTTTTTTTAAAGTTAAAACAAATGCAATTATATTTCCGTGTTATATGAGATTTTAGTGAACCACACGGAAAGAGCAAGAGGCAGCGCTCTTACAGGGGAACACACACTGAATTAAGTAGTGGAATCCATACACGGGTGCTCTGGCAAAGTGTCCTTTGTCCACTGGATAAAATGCAAAATTAGTGGAAAGAGCCGGCAACTCCAAAATCCTTTAGAAGACTTTATTCATGGCATAAGAGTGACATAACAAGAAAGCTGCGTGACGTTTCGGCACGCAGCCTTGTTCACAGCATCAAAGCTACTTGATGAAACGCGTTAGTTTGTTTTTTTTGTCACTCCTATGCCATGAATAAAGTATTTCTAAAGGATTTTGGAGTTGCCGGCTCTTTCCATTTATTTTGCTTGAGATTATAGTGATCAGATTTGATTTTAGATGTCAGGATTATGATTAGAGGGCCAGAACTCACCATTACAGGAGGCCGTTGAGGAAGGGGAACATTTCGGATAATTCCATTGATCACAGCTGCAAGTGTCGTCCGCTCCCGAAAAACCCATCATCATTCAGAGACTTGTGGAGGAAAAAAAGGAGGAACAGACAACTATGTACAAAGAGAGAACATTCTAGTACAAAACAGAGAAAACACAGACAGAGGCAGTGAGGGCAAGGATCGTCCATTACCTGTCACCAAACAGAAGGCTGCTCAGATCCTCCTCCTCTATAGAGTCACTAATGTCGCTGGTTAACACGGCTGTATTCCTCGCTAGTAATGGCTCCATCTGATCCTCCTCTGTAACATCTGAAATAAAACACAAAAACAACATGGTAAAAAAAAAAAAAAAAAGAGTAAAGAGCCCAAATATGGGGGACTGAGGAAATGAAATGATACAACGAGGGACGACTTTATCTGGAAGGGATTGGAATCCCAGGTGAGGTGTCCATCAAGCTTTTCAGAACCGTATACTGGAGGTATGATTATTAATACCAATATACACGGTGAAGATTTCTCTGGATTTCTGAAAGAAAAGAAGTAGCAATGAGGATTTGGAAAGGCGTGAAGCTCTTAAGGATGAATACATTGTTACAGTTATGTTCTTTCAATCAGTGTTTCTCAACCTTTTTTCAGTCAAGGAACCCTTTAACTACTTAAGGACCAAGCCTAGTTTTTAAAATTGGTGTTTACAAGTTAAAATCTGCTTTTTTTTGCTAGAAAATTACCCAAACATTATATATATATATATATATATATATTTTTTTTTTATACACCCTAGAGAATAAAATGGCGCTCATTGCAATACTTTATGTCACACCGTATTTGCGCAGTGGTCTTACAAGCGCAAATACACTATTTTTAAATTAAAAAATGAGACAACAGTAAAGTTAGCCCAATTTTTTTTTTTTTTATATTGTGAAAGATGTTACGCCGAGTAAATTGATACCCAACATGTCACGCTTCAAAACTGCGCCCGCTCGTGGAATGGTGACAAACTTTTACCCTTAAAAATCTCCATAGGCGATATCTAAACATTTCTACAGATTACCAGTTTGGAGTTACAGAGGACTAGAACTATTGCGGCGATGCCTCACATGTATGGTTTGAACACCGTTTTCATATGCAGGCGTGACTTAGGTATGCGTTCGCCTCTGCGCGCGAGCTTGGCAGGACGTGACGCTTTAAAAAAAATATATATTTCTTATTTCTTTTATTTTTTATTTTTACACTGTCCTTTCAAAAAAAAAAAAAAAAATGTTTGGGTCACTTTTATTCCTATATCAACGAATGTAAACATCCCTTGTAATGGAAAAAAGCATGACAGGACCTCTAAAATGTGAGATCTGGGGTCAAAAAGACTTCAGATCTCACATTTACACATAACTGCAATAAAAAATAAATGTCTTTAAAAAAAAAAAAAAAATCCCCTTTAAGACCATTGGGCGGAAGTGACGTTTGACGTTGCATCCGTCATCCAACGTTATGGAACCAAGCGGGGGCCATCTTTCCCTCACTTGGCTCCATGTCTCAGAGGGGAGAGGACCCGATTGGCTCCGCCGCTACCGACGGCTCTGGTAAGTGGCGGAGATGAACGAAACGTGCCGGGGGGATAAAAGTGATCACCCCCGATAAAATTGATCTTGCGGATCCGCCTCGGAGACCACTATTTTCACAGACTGTCTGCCGTTTAAGAATATACCATTGTTATGGCAGCTATCTGCTGCATTAACCCGGTATTCTACGTTGTACAACGACGGCGGGCGGTCCAGAAGTAGTTATAATTACGGACAGTCCCGAGGCACCCCATTCTTTTTTTTTTTTTTTTTTAATTTAATCTTTATTAATTTTCAAAGGTTATAGTACAAAACAAATCTTATTGTGCATACCCAAGCTCACCAACATACATATATACAGAAACAACCTAAGCACTTCATCTAGTAGCACTGCAACATTATACTTCTCTACCTGGTCAACTGATTTTAGTAGTTGATTGCCTTTATTCTGTCTTTACACGGAAACTCCGTATAAATGCACGGGCTCGCCGCAGGGACAAATCTCCCGGTCTATAGAGCCCCGCTGCGCGTCCGTGCACACACCAATCCCTCGAGGCCAGGTGTGACATGACATAGCTTTCTTTATTTAACTTTTTCTTTTCCTTTTTTTTTTTTTTTTTTAACCCCTTCAATACCGGGCACTTATACACCTTCCTGCCCAGACCAATTTTCAGCTTTCAACGCTGTCGCTCTTTGAATGACAATTGTGCAGTCATGCTACACTGTACCCAAACTAAATTTTTATCATTTTTTTCCCACAAATAGAGCTTTCTTTTGGTGGGAATTTGATCACCTCTGGAATTTTTATTTTCTGCTAAACAAATAAAAAAAAGACAGAAATTTTTTTTTTTTTAAATGTTTTTTTTTTGTTTCTGTTACAAAACTTTGTAAATAAGTAAGTTTTCTCCTTCACTGATGGGCACTGATGGGGCTGCACTGATGGGCACCGATGAGGTGGCACCAATGAGGTGGCACTGATGATAGGCACTAAAATGTGGCACTGATATGCAGCACTGATGGGTACAAATAGGTGGCACTGATAGGTTACACGAATGGGCACTGATAGGCGGTACAGATGGGCACTGATAGGTGGCACGGATGGGCATTAGTGGGCACTGATAGGTGGCACTGATGTAGAGTTGTAAATGGTACTGATGGATGCCAGTGCCAAACAATAATGCCTGCCAATTAGTGATGTCCATTGTGGGCACTGATTGGCATCCATTGTGGACACTGATTGGTATCCCTGGTGGTCTAGGGTGGCATACCTGGTGGTGACATCCCTGGTGGTCCATTGTGGGCATCCTCGGGGGGCTGTGCTGATAATCGATCAGCAAAGACCCCCCCTGTCAGAGGAGCAGCCAATCGGCTCTCCTCTACTCGCGTCTGACAGACGCGAGTGAGGAAAAGACGATCAACGGCTCTTCCTGTTTACATCGTGATCAGCCATGATTGGACATGGCTGATCACGTGGTAAAGAGTCTCCGTCAAAGATTATTTACCTAGATCGGTAAAGATCGCCGCAAAGATGATCGATCGGGAGGTGCGCAGCGGCTTGATATCCAGACAACGTCATATGACGTCCGGTCAGGATATTGAAACGACTTTGCCGCCATCATTTTGCTATATGGCGGGCGGCAACTGGTTAAGGTTGAAAGTCGAGGCACCCTATTCTAAAATGTAAAAACGAGTCTAATAGTTTTACATACTGCAGGAACATCCACATGTAGGGCACCCAATTGTTTTAGTCGTATTTTAGTAGACTAAAATTTAATGCGTTTAGTTCAATTGCATTATATAAGCATTTCTATAGAATTAACAAACTCGTTATATACTCCTGGAGTAATAAAATCTAATATAATGTTATTATGTATGGTATTAAGGCTTGAACAAACTCATAGATACAGAGTTAGCCACTCTGGATGGTCTGAGGAGGTCAGTAATGCTGCACACTGCTCTGGATGGTGGTCTGAGGAGGCCGGTAATGCTGCACACTGCTCTGGATGGTGGTCTGAGGAGGCCGGTAATGCTGCACAGTGCTCTGGACGGTGATCTAATGCACAGTGCTCTGGATGCCGGTAGTCAGTGGTCACTGGTCAGAGGAGGCTTGTAATGCTGCACAGTGCTGGATGGTGGTCTCAGGTCACATTGATTTGAGAAGAGAAATAAATTGTACTAAATGGTGATCTGTAATGTCCCTACAAGATGAAGTCACCACCAATGGGGTCCGCTCAAACAATAAAACATGGCCACTTAACTGCTGATGCATGCTTGTGTCACCATCTTTGGTGCAACCTTTGGACCCTCTGACCTCCATCCCACATCTACGGCTAGATGTAGTTATCAGCTATCTGAGGGTATAAGCGGTCTGGCTCTTACTGGAGTAATGGCAAATGCCCTTTTTGACCTTTAATTAACACAACTGGGAGAGCAAAACCCAACCATGGTGGAAGAGCTTTGATAAAGTTCCTCAAGAAATAACAGAAGATGCCATTTGCTGAAATTCAGCCCTTCAGCCTACCTGCACTGAAAAAAAAGGCATATAATTTGATAAAGAGACAAAACTGGGCACAGATTCCATATTATCCTCTGAGTTCAGGTACAGCAGCAAGGCGTCTCTTGAAAAGACGCATTGGCAGCTATAGATGACAGATGTGACATACCGTCATGTGACACATACGTCAAGGATTCATCTACTCACTGAGAGTTTTCCTCCAGAGTTCCCAGGTATAATGAGCGCAGCTGTCAGTTGCAGCAGCAAAGCGATGATTTCCCCGCCATTCCTGGGCCTCCAGAGTGGAGCAGGTGTGGACCCGTCTGCTCGCACAAACACAACGCCATTTTCTTCCTCCAACAGGATTAATCTTCAGCTGACGGTGGAGCCCGGGGCTTCAGGAACAGACAAGACATCCTCATCCTCTCCTGGAAAAAGAAAAGGGCTGACATATCAATAAAAGTGATATTTGCCGCAAGCCCTCCGCCATTTGGAGGGAGACAAGATAATCTGTCTTGAGATGATAGACGAAATGAGATTTACAGGGAGAGAGAACGTGTCTCTATGACACCAACTCACCTTCAGGAAAATGCCATGAACGCAAAACGCAAACAGCGGCCAGGACCAGGAGAGGAGCCCGTTCTGTATTACCAAACGGCCCAAAAAATTTTATAGGATGTCACATGCAGTTCTATCCTCCCAAGATATCCTGCTCTCTAGACTCCTTGTAACCTCCTCCTATGTTTCCCTCCATGACTTCTCCAGAGGCTCTCTCATCCTCTGGAACTCTCTACCCCAATCTATCTGAATATCTTCTACTCAGTCAACCTTTAGGAGATCCTTGAAAGCCCATCTCTTCAGGGAAGCATATCCTGCCTCCACTTAACAACTGAACTTTTACTTTCTCCATCATCTCATCCCCCACAAAGTTACAATGTTGCAGCCTCCCACCTTGTGACTGACCACAAAGTTACTATGTTGCAGCCTCTCACCTTGTGGCTCTCTACAAAGTTACAATGTTGCAGCCTCTCACCTTGTGACTGACCACAAAGTTACAATGTTGTAGCCTCTCACCTTGTGATTTGCTACAAAGTAACAATGCTGCAGCCTATTGCCTTGTGATTTACTGCAAAATTACAATGTTACAGTCTGGGGAGACAGGGGAAATGCTTCCTCCTGCCTGCAGCAGACTGATGACATCACCTCAGGTTAGGCAAAGTCACTGACTGGAGCTCATAGATTAAATTTTAATAATAAAAAGGTGGAATTTTCTGGAATAAGATACTATTTCTGTATATTGTGACATATCAAGAATTTATTCAGGCAGATTTGTAAAGTTACTAACAGGTCCACTTTATTGAGGGTCTTCACTCCTGAAAGAAAAACATACTGTAGCTGCTGACTTTTAATCAAAAGGACAATTACCTCTCCAGTGATCCAGCGCTGTCCTCCCAGGGCCAGTTCTCCTCTGATATTCAGGTCCCGGGGGGGGGGGGGGGGCGCATTTTTAGTGCATAAAGCTGGCTGTGACCATTTGCGACGTCCCAACCGGCTGCCCACTGCACACGCGTGAGCCGCACTGCGCTTTGTGAATGGTCCTGCAGCCTTCTGGGACCTGTGACGTGTCCCAGAAGGCTGTGAGCAAAGGGGGGGGGGCGATCAATGCTTGATACCGGCTACCAAAAAAAAAAAAAGTAAAATTTGCCAAATGTAGTAAAGGAGGGGGGAGGAGAACATAAATCGGAACTTCCCCTTTGGGGTGAAGATTCCCTTTAACTACTTCCCGCCCAGCCTATTGTCAAATGACGGCTGGGTGGGACATTTGTCGTTCTGGGTGGATGTCATATGATGTCCTGCTGGTGCGGGCCACCCTGCGGCATGATCTGTCACCAGCTGTGTCCAGCCGATGACTGATCAGTGTACTGACCCGCTGCTGGTACCATGTGATTGCTGTGACCAATATCAGCAGATCACATGACAAATTGTAATTAATGGATGGCTTCCTTTCATGCCATCAATTGTGTAGCTGTGATTGGTCACAGTGATCACATGATACAGACAGGGCCAATCACAGCCATTTTTTAACAAATAGCCATAACACGTTTTATTTACAAAACAACAAAGCTCACAGGTAGATATTAAACCAGGTTGCTGATCTTTGAAGGCACTGAAAAGACCCCAAATCGATTTTGTATCTGCATGACCACACAAGGTCCCCAGCCGCAACACACAGACTCGAGGACCATACCAAACTCTCCACCTTCAAAACACAGATACCCATATACCCAGTTAAACCTCCATTAACTGGCATCTTACTGGAGGACCTCATACCATAGATTGTTCCCCACTATGCCATATCGGTATTAATTTAGAAAGGCCTCCAAAGATCCCAACCTCCACACCACTACAACAGTCATTGCAGGACGTCCATCCCAAAGGGTGGGAAGCTGCTTCTTCGTCCGTCCGATGACCTCCGACTGACCACCCCGGACTCTTGACCCCTCCCTTCCTAGACCTGCAAACCTCTTCCATACCACCCCTCACCTAGATAAGTACCGTATTTATCGGCGTATAACACGCACTTTTTTCCCCTTAAAATCAGGGGAAAATAGTGGGTGCGTGTTATACGCCGATCCCCGCTAATTGTGATCTATCGGCTGCGATCGCCGCCCACATTCACATAGCGTGTCGTTTTAAATATGGCGCAGCGGAGTTCGGAGGGACTCGGCGGAGCTGAACGAGCGCCGCCGAAATCACAGTGACTGCTCGGAGCCGAGATACACATAGTCGAGTGTATTCGGCTCTTTCCGGCGCCGCTCACAGTCACGCCCAGTCCCGCCATTGGACCTGTGTTATGTCCATCATAGGGCGGGACTGTGAGCGGCGCCGGAAAGAGCCGAATACACTCGACTATGTGTATCTCGGCGGCGTTCGTTCAGCTCTGCCGAGTCCCTCCGAACTCCGCGGCGCCATATTTAAAACTACATGAAGCTACGTATATGTCGGCGGCGGCGGCAAGCATGGACACTGGGGGCAAGGCTGCACTGACCACTGGGGCAAAGCTGCACTGACATGGCTGCACTGGGGCAAAGCTGCACTGACAAGGCTGCACTGGGGCAAAGCTGCACTGACAAGGCTGCACTGGGGCAAAGCTGCACTGACAAGGCTGCACTGGGGCAAAGCTGCACTGACAAGGCTGCAATGGACACTGGGTCAAGGCTGCACTGAAACTAAAAAGGCTGCAGATGAACACTGATGAGGCTGCATTGATGGGCATTTTAATGTAAGTTTTTTTTCCTTAAACTTCCCTCCTAAAAGTGTTTTTCCTTAAAATTCCCTCCTAAACTTGGGGTGCGTGTTAGACGCCGGCGCATGTTATGCCGATAAATACGGTACATCTCCAAATACTGGGTTAACCCCATGTGTCCTACGTGCCCTGCTACCCAGTCATGCCAGCCCTACACTTCTTTTTTTTTTTTTTGCTTCTGGCTTACCTTTCTACGAGCAAAGCCAAAATTTGAAGAGCAAGGGGTCATCAGAATTCTGAACAGACCACAAAGGATAAAAGAAAAAAGTAAACCTAATAAAAACAAAATGTAAAAGCCAATTTCACCCCTAAACCTGTGCGCTGATTGTGCCGCGGCATCTCGGTGTCACCCCCTCCCTCCCCCCTCATTGTAGCGGTATTAGTGTGGAAGAGAACAGAGGTAGTAATGGGATTATCATACATCTTTAAGAAGGGATGATATATTTTTGGTGGTAGATAAGAGACAGATGACATCTATAAATGTGGAATATCCTGGGCTGATTAGAGAAGTGGAGGAATCATCTCAGCGATGGATACCGCCAGCTAAATGAAAAGGGAGATTTGCATAATGAAGTTGAGTTTTAATACACTTTATTGCACAGAAGTTTTTATTAAATACAGACGGCGGCTTTATGGGAAAAAACGCAGTCTGGGAGGAACGAGGGGGGGAACCATCGTTATCGGAGAATTGTTTTATGGGATCAGAGATTGGTTTACCGACGTTCGTTCCTGATCCCCCCGCCACCGCAGTCGTAGAATTGTAGTTTAATTCAATTAAAAGGGAAACACAGATTATAATGTAGACAGATATTATTATTATTGTTACGATCTTTTTTTTTTTTCTTATCAGAAGACTTTGAGCATTTTCAGAATTTCAGCTTCTCACAAGCCAACTGAAATACGATAACAGTATCGGTAAATTGTTTTTTAAGCTGTAGGTATACGGCCAGTCCACCCATAGGGGGATGCAGACTAGTACTGCATTGGTGGCCTGTCCTTAACCACTTGACCTCTGAAAGATTTACCCCCCTTCATAACCAGGCCATTTTTTGCGATACGGCACTGCTTTACTTTAACTGTGTCAGGGCTGGGCTCAGCCCTTCCTTCTCTGAGCTGGCCGCTCAGCTGTCGACTAATTGCCAGCTCCTATCTTTCTCCACAGTTACTCAGATGTTGATGATATCCTGCTCGTCAATCCTGCCTACTTAAGCCGTCCAGTCCACAGGATCTCTGCCTTCGCCTTGGTCAACATCACAGAAACTTTCTCCTGCGATCCTGTTCAAGACTTGCTTTGCTGACATCCCTTCTGGCTCCAGATCCTGCTTGCTGTTCCACTACATTGATTCCAGACTTCTGGCTTGGCTGACTATCCGTTCAGCTTACTGAACTGTGGCTATGTTTTGACTGCGTTTGTTCTTTTTACTTTTATTATTAAACTAAAAAACTTAAAAGTGTGATTTAACTGTACTTCTGTCTCGGCCCGATTTCATGGTTTCTGACAAACTGACAATTGCGCGGTCGTGCAACACTGTACCCAAATAAAATGCATGTCTTTTTCCCCACAAATAGAGCTTTCCTTTGGTGGTATTTGATCACCTCTGTGTTTTTTTTTGTTTTTGCACGCTATAAACAAAAAAAGTTTTTTTCTGAATGAAAATGTTTTCAGTTGAATATCAGCACCATATCCCAGAGAAAAGTGTGCACAAAAAGGAAAAAGGTTGGGACTTTGAAGGTGCTGAAAACCTCCCCTTGCAATAACTAGTATTCCTTTTTAAAAATATAACATTCTTTTATTAGATTTGTTAAAATGTGTCTCAAAAAGACATAAGACACTAAAACATAATGTACCAGCATCATACTACAAGGCCCCATACACTCGACCCCTTGTCTCAAAAAGGTACAGTATCCTGATCAGATATAACATTAATATCAAGCATTAAATCAGTCTGGGGAAATAAAAACCAATAAGACAACAAACTAACGCGTTTCACCTTGTCTGCTTCTTCAGGCAGTTTTTGAGGTAAGGCAGACGGGTAAGTAGAGATACATTTTAGTATATATTGGTTCTGAAGTGCCCAATAAGGGCACAAAACACCTTCCCCCCTCAAGCACTATATGTAAATCAGGCGTCAGTCCAGATACCAAACGGGCAAGCAAATTAGCCCAGAAGAGGAGGGGCCCTCACCAGAATGTGCCAAAAGGAGATGAAAATTTGCTCTTGCCATTCGACATTCAAAAATCAGGCACTATAAAGGCAGTATCAATTCAATTTAGGGACATAGGGCCAAGACGAGCCTCCATGACCAAGATGAAACGCACAATATCAAATTCTTCTTTCCCTATAAGAAAATTCCTCTTGTTCCCTTCAACATGAATGGAAACCTGGCTGTGTCATAGAAAAGCACCTCCCAGCAAAGACCCACTATAAACAAACAAAAAAAAAAAAAAAAAAGGGAACGATAATTTTGAAAAAAAGAAAACAATTTTTTACTTTCAAAATCTAAATTTTCTTTATCAGTTTAGGTCAATATGAATTTTGCTACATAAGCGTATATTGATTGGTTTGTGCAACGAGTTATCGCGTTTACAAACTATGGTATATTTTTAACATAACATCTTGGTAGAAAAAAAGGGGGGTATATAACCATATACCAGGATTGTGGGACTTTATGTGAAGCATATGACAGCCCAAAGAGTAATAGGATGAATCAAAAGGAATTTTATTACACATTTGCATAATACATACATAATCAAAAAATAACAAAAGTAAATTAACATACATAGGTGGTAAGACTGTTGAACACAGTTCAAAGTATATATGCTGGTAACAATAAAAATATGCATGAATCACATTAAATTGGTAAAAAAATATAATAACAGCATAAGGTAAAAATATTTGTATAGAAATATTTAAAATTCCCAGATTCATCACAGACTAAAGATGTGTACTATTGATAAAAAAGAATATAACCTGCAGGACCTATGGCCTCATTGGCCTGAGAGAGTACGGAACACATCATAACTAGAAGTTCTAATGACATTCGTGGAGACACGGCACATCAAGAGCTCTACGCGTTTCGTGGCTGAAGCCACTCATCAGGAGCAGGCACGTGTAGTATCTATGGATTAGGAAAAAATTGAAAAATGAAAAACAAAAAGAGTTGTAGAAGCAAGGTTAGGGGTAAGGTATCAAACCACCGTAACCAAGACTTACTTGTTCAAATTGGGCATGCTGAAGGTGCAATGGCAAGGCCCCATAGACAGTCCGGGAAATAACTCCCCCCCTTCCTATTTCTCTTTCCTTTTTTCTCTCCTGTGTTTGTTACATCTCTTTGTTCATCACTGTCCCTTCACTCTCAGAATGTCCTCGGCTGCCGTGCCCGCCGTGAGTGTCGCCCTCCCCATGTCCGTGGGGCTGCCCACCTCAGCTCCCGGTGTGGAGTTATTTCCCGGACTGTCTATGGGGCCTTGCCATTGCACCTTCAGCATGCCCAATTTGAACAAGTAAGTCTTGGTTACGGTGGTTTGATACCTTACCCCTAACCTTGCTTCTACAACTCTTTTTGTTTTTCATTTTTCAATTTTTTCCTAATCCATAGATACTACACGTGCCTGCTCCTGATGAGTGGCTTCAGCCACAAAACGCGTAGAGCTCTTGATGTGCCGTGTCTCCACGAATGTCATTAGAACTTCTAGTTATGATGTGTTCCGTACTCTCTCAGGCCAATGAGGCCATAGGTCCTGCAGGTTATATTCTTTTTTATCAACGTTTGCACTTGAATGGAAGGGGGTCTGCTGTGCTGGGGGAGAGGTTTATAGGAAGGCTGGAGGAGTATTTAAACTAGGATTGAGGGGGGAGGGTGAACTAGAATTACATCAAGAAGACAGGTCAGTTAGGGGTCAGACATTAATGGAGGGTGGAATGGGGACAGATGGGGGGAGGGTTATGGCAGGTGTCAAGAAATTTCCCATGTTGCAAACAGCCATTGGAAACTGTAGTGCCATTTGTACTACTAAAAAATATATGAAAAACACCAGACCAAAATGTAATAATGCATTAAAGTGTTTGTTCACCAATGCCAGAAGTCTGCCAAGCAAAATAGGTGAGTTGGAAGCTCTGGTGCACAGTGTTGCCAACCGCCCGTAGATTTACGGGCAGACCGTAAAAACGACCCGTTTTTCGGGGCGCCCGTGAATGCCCGTTACGGGCACCGGTGCCCGTAAAAATGATGGCCGCGAGCCGGCCACGCAACTGCGCATGCGCCGTTCCGAAGCCGGCCGGGCTCGGGAAAGCTCGTACGCGCTCGGCCGGGCGGCGCATGCGCAGTAACGTAATACCGCCGCCCGGCGTCATTTTCAAATCGATCGAGCGCGGCCGCGGCGGCAAGGCAAGCTGACAGCTGAGCTGAGCCAGGGCCAGGCGACTCTGCCACTGGAGCAGCAGGTCTCGGAGGCTGAGCAGCACGCGCCGGCGGAATGGAGGGGAGCCCTGCATCCAGGACCAGGCAATCCAGAGTCTACGGGGACCGGGGGGAGTCTGGGACAGAGTGACAGCCCAGCCGACGGTGACAGAAGGTGATGGTGGCAGAGGGGGATGGACTGGAGCAGGTCGTGTTGGTGGCAGAGGGGGATGGAGGCAGAGGGGGGTGGACTGGAGCAGGTGGTGTTGGTGGCAGAGGGGGATGGAGGCAGTCTGGCAGAGGGGGGTGGAGGCAGGGTATGGTGGTGGCAGAGGGGGATTGTGGCAGGGGGTGATGGTGGCAGAGGGGGTGAAGGCAGGGTATGATGATGGCAGAGGGGGTGATGATGGCAGAGGGGGATGGAGCAGGTGGTGATGGTGGCAGAGGGGGATAGTGGCAGAGGGGGGTGGAGGCAGTCTGGCAGAGGGCGGTGGTGGCAGGGGGTAATGGTGGCAGAGGGGGGTGGAGGCAGGGTATGATGGTGGCAGAGGGGGATTGTGGCAGGGGGTGATGGCGGCAGAGGGGGATAGTGGCAGAGGGGGATGGAGGCAGTCTGGCAGAGGGGGGATAATGGTAGGGGGTAATGGTGGCAGAGGGGGATGGAGGCAGGGTATGATGGTGGCAGAGGGGGATTGTGGCAGGGGGTGATGGTGGCAGAGGGGGATAGTGGCAGAGGGGGATGGAGGCAGTCTGGCAGAGGGGGGATAGTGGTAGGGGGTGATGGTGGCAGAGGGGGATGGAGGCAGGGTGTGATGGTGGCAGAGGGGGGTGGAGACATGGTATGATGGTGGCAGAGGGGTCAGTGGCAGAAGGGGATGGTGGCAGAGGGGGATGGACTGGAGCAGGTGGTGTTGGTGGCAGAGGGGGATGGTGGCAGAGGGGGATGGACTGGAGCAGGTGGTGTTGGTGGCAGAGGGGGATGGTGGCAGAGGGGGATGGACTGGAGCAGGTGGTGTTGGTGGCAGAGGGGGATGGTGGCAGAGGGGGGTGGACTGGAGCAGGTGGTGTTAGTGGCAGAGGGGGATGGTGGCAAAGAGGGGTGGAGGCAGTCTGGCAGGGGGTGATGGTGGCAGGGGGTGGAGGCAGAGGGGGATGGAGGCAGTCTGGCAGGGAGTAATGGTGACAGGTGATGGAGGCAGGAGGTGATTGGACTAGATAATTCCTTATTATGTCGAAAATACCAAAAATATGTTTTTTTACCTTAAAATCTACCTTAAATCACATTGCTATTTGCTTAGCATACCTGTTTGTAGCCTAAATACTGAAATTTACACCTAAAAATGTAATTTTGGAACTTTTGTGAAATGCCAGTAAAAACGTGGTGGTGCCAGTAAATTTTGGGTGTTGTGCCAGTAAATTTCAATCTGGTAGGTTGGCGACACTGCTGGTGCATGAAGTGAACTATGATGTAATCGGTATTGCTGAAACTTGGCTTCAATCCTCACATGACTGGGCTATTAATATTCCTGGCTATGCACTCTTTCGGAGAGACAGGGTAAAAAGGAAAGGTGGCGGGGTCTGTCTCTATGTGAGAAGTGATCTCAAAGCAAGTGTGAAAGAGGACCTGATTGATGGAGAGTGTGATGAGTCTGAAGCATTATGGGTGGAACTACATATAGATGGGCGTAGTTCAAAGTTAATCATTGGAGTTTGTTATAGACCACCCAATGTTAACGAGGAGGTGGAGACTCAGCTCCTTGCACAGATGGAAAGGGCTGCAAGGGCTGGGACAGTGATAATAATGGGAGATTTTAACTACCCAGAAATTGACTGGAGTAATGGCACTGCTGGGACAGTTAAAGGGCAAAAATTTATAAACCTAGTACAGGACAATTTTATGGTCCAGTTTATTGAGGCCCCAACTAGGAATGAAGCTCTGTTGGACCTGGTAATCTCAAACCATGCAGAGCTTATTACTAATGTGCAGATAAAGGAACACCTGGGTAGCAGTGACCATAACATGATTTCATTTGATGTTAGCTGTAAACAAGAAATACATAAGGGAAAGATAAAAACACTTAACTTCAAGAGAGCAAATTTTCCAAGGATGAGGGCTGCTCTCGAGGACTTAGACTGGGAGGGAATATTGGCAGCGATAAACATAGAACAGAAATGGGAATTCTTCAAAAAGACTGTTTGGGACCTCACTGCAAAGTATATTCCCATGGGCAATAAGTTTAAAAGGCTAAAAAGAAAACCTATGTGGCTCACGGTCAAAGTTAGAAAAGCTATAAACAATAAGAAAAGAGCTTTTAAAAAATATAAAAATGAAGGAACACTAGTGTCATTTAAATGCTACAAAGAATTTAACAGAATATGTAAAAAGGAAATCAAGGGTGCAAAAATTCAAAATGAACGAGAGATCGCAAAAAATAGTAGGACAAACCCCAAAAAATTCTTCAAATATATTAATAGTAAAAAGGTCAGGTCTGAGCATGTAGGCCCTTTACAAAATAATCTAGAGTGGGTGACTGGGGACAAGGAGAAGGCTAATTTATTAAATACTTTCTTCAGCTCTGTATATACAAAAGAGCATGGGGAAGCTCATGTCCATAAGGGGGGTGGTATTGACACAGCCCCCAATGATCCACAATGGCTCAAAAGGGATATGGTCCAGAAATATTTAGACAGAATAAAGGTGGATAAAGCACCTGGACCTGATGGCATCCACCCACGGATCCTAAAAGAATTGAGCTCTGTAATTTCAAAGCCATTGTATCTAATTTTTAGGGACTCATTAATGACGGGAATAGTACCGCTGGATTGGCGCAGGGCGAACGTGGTGCCTATATTTAAAAAGGGATCAAAGTCTTTACCAAGTAACTATAGACCTGTTAGTTTAACTTCTATAGTCGGGAAGATACTGGAGCGTTTAATAAAAGACCACATAGACGAGTTCTTGCTGGAAAAAAACATTTTAAGCAACAGACAGCATGGGTTCATGAAAGACAGAAGTTGTCAGACAAACCTGATTTCTTTTTATGAAGAGGTAAGTAAAACCTTGGACAGAGGGGTGGCTGTGGACGTGGTTTATTTGGATTTTGCAAAAGCGTTTGATACAGTTCCGCACACACGGCTCATGTGTAAGTTAAAGTCTACAGGCTTGGAAATATTAGTTTGTAAATGGATAGAAAACTGGCTAAAAGACAGAATTCAGAGAGTAGTGGTTAATGATTCTTACTCTGAATGGTCTAAGGTTATCAGTGGTGTACCCCAAGGTTCAGTGCTGGGACCCTTACTCTTTAATATCTTTATAAATGATATTGGATCTGGGATCAAAAGTAACATTTCTGTCTTTGCAGATGACACCAAGCTATGCAGTGGAATAACGTCCTTACAGGATGTCTCCAATTTACAAGCTGACCTCAATGCTCTGTCTAATTGGGCGACTATGTGGCAGATGAGGTTTAATGTTGAGAAATGTAAAGTTATGCACTTGGGGGCTAAGAATATGCATGCATCATACATGCTAGGGGGAGTACAACTGGGGGAATCTGTAGTGGAGAAGGATCTGGGGGTTTTGGTAGATCATAAGCTCAATAATAGCATGCAATGCCAAGCTGCGGTTTCCAAAGCGAGCAAAGTTCTTTCTTGTATTAAGAGAGGTATGGACTCCAGAGAGAGAGATATCATTTTGCCCCTGTTCAAATCATTAGTAAGACCTCATCTGGAATATGCAGTTCAGTTTTGGACACCAGTTCTCAAAAAGGATATCGGGGAACTGGAGAAAGTGCAGAGAAGGGCAACCAAACTGATAAGAGGCATGGGGGAGCTCAGCTATGAGGAAAGATTAGAGGAACTGAATTTGTTCACTCTTGAGAAGAGGAGAATAAGGGGGGATATGATCAACATGTTTAAATATATAAGGGGTCCATATAGTGAACTTGGTGTTGAGTTATTCACTTTACGGTCAACACAGAGGACAAGGGGGCACTCTTTACGACTGGAGGAAAAGAGATTTCATCTCCAAATACGGAAAGGTTTCTTCACAGTAAGAGCTGTGAAAATGTGGAATAGACTCCCTCCAGAGGTGGTTCTGGCCAGCTCAGTAGATTGCTTTAAGAAAGGCCTGGATACTTTCCTAAATGTACATAATATAACTGGGTACTGACATTTATAGGTAAAGTTGATCCAGGGAAAATCCGATTGCCTCTCTGGGATCAGGAAGGAATTTTTTCCCCTGCTGTAGCAAATTGGAGCATGCTCTGCTGGGGTTTTTTGCCTTCCTCTGGATCAACTGTGTGGGTATAGTATTGGGTATATTGGATTGTACGTTTTTTTTTTTTTTTTTTATGGTTGGACTGGATGGACTTGTGTCTTTTTTCAACCTGACTAACTATGTAACTATGTAACTATGTAATAGTACACATCTTTAGTCTGTGATGAATCTGGGAATTTTAAATATTTCTATACAAATATTTTTACCTTATGCTGTTATTATATTTTTTTACCAATTTAATGTGATTCATGCATATTTTTATTGTTACCAGCATATATACTTTGAACTGTGTTCAACAGTCTTACCACCTATGTATGTTAATTTACTTTTGTTATTTTTTGATTATGTATGTATTATGCAAATGTGTAATAAAATTCCTTTTGATTCATCCTATTACTCTTTGGGCTGTCATATGCTTCACATAAAGTCCCACAATCCTGGTATATGGTTATATACCCCCCTTTTTTTCTTTAAATATAGATGGGATGGATGTCTATGTCCTTACCAGGTCATGACATCATATAAAGTCCCTAGGGATGGAAATACTTGACCTTACCAGATCATGGCTTCCTAAAAGTCCCTAAATTCCCCCCTTTTTCCCCAATTATCTTGTATACAAATAGGGATGGAAGCATCTGATGTAGCTCCACTAGTTTAGATATATTAAATTTTCTGCCACCAACGACCTATGTTTAGTCTCCCCTGTTTCATTCATTTTATTTTATTTTTGTAACCATTTTATTCCCATATTCTTTTTTTAAAAATTGCTATTGTTCCAACTGTCTTATTAGCTTTATTCTTGGTACTGCTGCTGGGGGATGTGCCGGGCCGTCCTGCGGTCTGGTTTCTCTCTCACTCCGGGGGCTGTGACACACCTTGCGGACACTTTTTCCCCCCCTCCCCCACTGCCTTCACGGCCTGGGGGAGCGGATGTGATGTCAATGTGTGTCAGTGTCACGCTTCCTTGCTGTGCGCGGGGCAGCGCTCTGACGCTGCCGCGCACAGGCTGTGTTCACCACACTCGTGGGCTATGGGCGAACGTGCTGCGTGCCGTTGGCCGGAAGCGGCCGCCTGGCGCCTGGCGCTCCTCCCCCCACCCCACGGCGTGACATTGGTGTGCATCCCCGCGGCGGGGGTATTTAAGGGCGCTCCCCGGCTGGTCACGGCACTCGGGGCTCTTCACACACCATCCACTACATGGATTGTTTCACTGGTCTTTCTGGTTCCCTTTATGGGGTTCCTCTACCCACCAGGTATATTGGCATTTTCCTTTGTTTCATCACCACTACACCTTTCTGGCTTCACTTGTCCACTTCTCACTTATTCACAATACCCCCCACTGTCCACCCACCTACCTCCCTCCTTGCCTTTTGTCCTTACCTCACCCCCCTCCCCCCCTTTTTCTCCCCTCTCTTTCCCCCCCTCCCTTTTTCTCCCTCCCTTTTCCCTTCCCTCCCCTTATTCTTCATATTTCTTTTTTCCCCCCCTTTTCCCTTCCTTTTCTCTTTCTCCAGTTCCTTTCCCCCCCCCCCCCTTTTTTCCTGATTCTTTCCCCCTGCTTTTCTTTCTTCTTTTTCCCTTGTCTCCCCCACTAATCCCTTCTTTCCCTTCCCTGTGTCTCCTCCCCTCTTCTCTCTTCTTTCTTCCATCCGTTTCTTCTTTCCTCCTCCCCTCCCCCCCCCCCCTCCTCCTTCCCCCTCTCTTTGGTTTTTTTTTCCCCCCCTTCCTATTTCTCTTTCCTTTTTTCTCTCCTGTGTTTGTTACATCTCTTTGTTCATCACTGTCCCTTCACTCTCAGAATGTCCTCGGCTGCCGTGCCCGCCGTGAGTGTCGCCCTCCCCATGTCCGTGGGGCTGCCCACCTCAGCTCCCGGTGTGGAGTTATTTCCCGGACTGTCTATGGGGCCTTGCCATTGCACCTTCAGCATGCCCAATTTGAACAAGTAAGTCTTGGTTACGGTGGTTTGATACCTTACCCCTAACCTTGCTTCTACAACTCTTTTTGTTTTTCATTTTTCAATTTTTTCCTAATCCATAGATACTACACGTGCCTGCTCCTGATGAGTGGCTTCAGCCACGAAACGCGTAGAGCTCTTGATGTGCCGTGTCTCCACGAATGTCATTAGAACTTCTAGTTATGATGTGTTCCGTACTCTCTCAGGCCAATGAGGCCATAGGTCCTGCAGGTTATATTCTTTTTTATCAATAGTACACATCTTTAGTCTGTGATGAATCTGGGAATTTTAAATATTTCTATACAAATATTTTTACCTTATGCTGTTATTATATTTTTTTACCAATTTAATGTGATTCATGCATATTTTTATTGTTACCAGCATATATACTTTGAACTGTGTTCAACAGTCTTACCACCTATGTATGTTAATTTACTTTTGTTATTTTTTGATTATGTATGTATTATGCAAATGTGTAATAAAATTCCTTTTGATTCATCCTATTACTCTTTGGGCTGTCATATGCTTCACTTAAAGTCCCACAATCCTGGTATATGGTTATATACCCCCCTTTTTTTCTTTAAATATAGATGGGATGGATGTCTATGTCCTTACCAGGTCATGACATCATATAAAGTCCCTAGGGATGGAAATACTTGACCTTACCAGATCATGGCTTCCTAAAAGTCCCTAAATTCCCCCCTTTTTCCCCAATTATCTTGTATAACATCTTGGTACACATGTTTAGTAAAGAATTATAAAACATAGCTATGATACTCCAACTATTAACAATGTATCAATGTTAATATGGGAACAGTGATACCGGTAATACGTATTATATATATATATATATATTTTATATATGCAGCTTTAAAAAGCTTAAGACAAACATTCAAAAATTGTACCATGATAGGACCAAGGAGACCATTTTTTTTATCATAATAAGGCATACTGTGGTAAAGGGTATAAAAAAAAGTTGAACTCAACCTGATAGAACACCTTTGGGATGAATTAGAGCGAAGACCTTCTCGTCCAACATCAGTGCCTGACCTCACAAATGCACTTCTGGAAGAATGGTCAAACATTCCCATAGACACCCTCCTAAACCTTGTGGACGGCCTTCCCAGAAGAGTTGAAGCTGTTATAGCTGCAAAGGGTGGACCAACGCAATATTGAACCCTACGGACTAAGACTGGGATCCCATTAAGGTTCATGTGCGTGTAAAGGCAGGCGTCCCAATACTTTTGGCAATATAATGTATGTAATGGTGGTACGTTGTTCCTTTAAAAAAAAGGGTTGCGCACATTTATGCGTTGTGGTGCGTTGACAGATGGTTCATGGTGAATAAGCTGCCCCCAACTGCCTTAAGACATCGTAACGGAAGGCTGTTTTGTGAATGTGTCCTCCAACAGCCCTCCCCCCCCATAAAAATATTTGCACCCTTGTTAAATGTGGTGCAATGTACATTATATTGAGGGATATATAGGACCTATGTGTATATTCCTGTGTGACACCGTGGCTGAAGACCGATACCTGAAAGGAACGTATTTTAATCAGGGGGAGTTAAATCACTCCGGAGAGAATTCTAAGCCTTGAAAATCTCACCCCGACATCTTCTGCAGTTTAATAAAACGCAGGTCATTAGCGGCGCAGTCTTGTGATTTTACGGCTGAGGGCCTGCACTCCGTTCCCATCTCACTGAACTCCCTAATATATATTTTTATATTATAAATCCATTAGCCGTCATTTGTAATAGTTACATTCCCTAAAACTATTCATTAGTACAGTTAATGAAAAGTGTCTCGGAACATTAATTGCGGGAGATGAGGCGCGGTCCCCATCACTTGTAGGCCACTGTAGGGCTGGGGGGGGGGGGAGGGATATTTAAATATAATAACAGGCTCTTAAATCCGAATTAGGGCATTTCTTCATCAACTTTCACCCTATTTGTAGAAGATGGGGGGAAAGGGGGAGGGGGAAGGAACAATGGATGTAATAACTCACAGTAAACACAAAATTATCCCCTTCGAGCTTGTAAATGGTATTGTTCTATTTCTGTAGAGCCTAAACCACGTCCTGGGGGTTGACACGCAGCTTGTTTGGACCAGCTTAAAACTTAAAAACACATTCTTCATATCTCAGTGCCCCACATGAGAAACAAAGAATCAGCCAAGGTCAGGGTAGGCGGCACAGGAATGGTGGACCTCAGTTTGTACTGTCTACCCTTACCTTACCTTGCATCTAAACCACCACTACCCCTATGCTGCCTGCCCTGACTTCAGCTTTTCTTTAGACTTTATTCCTCTGTTGTCTGCCCTGACTTTTCTTCAAGCTATACTCCTGTGCTGCCTGCCCTGACTTCAGCTTGTCTTTAAACTATACTCTTGTGCTGCCTGCTCTGACTTCAGCTTGTCTTTAAACTATACTCTTGTGCTGCCTGCTCTGACTTCAGCTTTTCTTCAAACAATACTCCTGTGCTGCCTGCTCTGACTTCAGCTTGTCTTTAAACTATACTCTTGTGCTGCCTGCTCTGACTTCAGCTTTTCTTCAAACAATACTCCTGTGCTGCCTGCTCTGACTTCAGCTTGTCTTCAGACTATATTCCTCAGTTGTCTTCCCTGACTTCAGCTTTTCTTCAAACCATACTCTTGTGCTGACAAAGAATTTAGCAAATTTAAAGTGTATCCTCACAGGGCGACACTGTGGATACACAAGTAGTAATGTGCCAACATCCCTTGACTACTGCAACTCCCTCCTCATTGGTTTACCTCTAAATAGGCTATCCCCACTTCAGTCCATCATGAACGCTGCGGCCAGACTCATCCACCACACAAACCGCTCAGCGTCTGCTACACCCCTCTGCCAATCCCTCCATTGGCTGCCACTCAGTCACCGAATTAAATTCAAGATACTAACTATAACTTACAAAGCCATCCACAACTTGGCCCCTAGCTACATCTCTAACCTAGTCACAAAATACCAACCTAATCGTTCTCTTCGCTCCTCCCAAGACCTCCTGCTCTCGAACACCCTTGTCACCTCATCCCATGCTCGCCTTCAGGACTTCTCCAGAGCCTCCCCCATCCTCTGGAATGCTCTACCCCAATCCGTCCGTTTTTCTCCTACTTTATCCACTTTCAGACGATCCCTGAAAACTCATCTCTTCAGAGAAGCCTATCTGGCCCCCACCTAACAACTGTACATTTATCTTCTCAATCAGCACATCACCCACAGTTATTACCTCTTGTATCTCTTGACCTCCCCTCTTAGATTGTAAGCTCTAAGGAGCAGGGCCCTCTGATTCCTACTGTATCAAATTGTATTGTATTTGTACTGTCTACCCTCAAGTTGTAAAGCGCTACGTAAACTGTTGGCGCTATATAAATACTGTATAATAATAATAAAAATAATAACATCCCGATACTGTTTAGAAGAGAAATTGAAACTAGGAAAATGGACTTTATAGGCACACGCATAGGAAGTCCTATGCGTGTGCCTATAAAGTCCCTTTTCCTAGTTTCAATTTCTCTTCCACACTCCTGTGCTGCCTGCCCTGACTTCAGCTTTTCTTCAGCCTATATTCCTCAGTTGTCTGCCCTGACTTTAGCTCGCCTTTAGACTATACCCCTGTGCTGCCTGCCCTGACTTCAGCTTTTCTTCCAACTATTCTCCTGTGCTGCCTGCCCAGGCTTCAGCTTTTCTTTAGATTTTATTCCTCTGTTGTCTGTCCTGACTTCAGCTTTTCTTCCAACTATTCTCCTGTGCTGCCTGCCCTGACTTCAGCTTGTCTTCAGACTATATTCCTCTGTTATCTGCCTTGATTTCAACTTTCCTTTAGACTATACCATTTGCTGCCTGCCCTGACTTCAGCTTTTCTTCAAACCATACTCCTGTGCTGCCTGCCCTGACTTCAGCTTTTCTTTAAACTATGCTCCTTTGCTGCCTGCCCAGGCTTCAGCTTTTCTTCAGACTACATTACTCTGTTTGCCCTGACTTCAGCTTGCCTTTAGACTATACCCCTATGCTGCCTGGCCCTGACTTCAGCTTTTCTTCAAACTATTCTCCTGTGCTGCTTGCCTGACTTTAGCTTGTCTTCAGACAACGCAACTGTGCTGCCTGCCCTATCCTCCACCTGTCTGCAGACTATATAAAGAAGATTACTATTGAAAAAATGCACATAAACATTATATGAATGTTAGTAAAACTAAAGATCCTTTGTTGTCTACACTGACCTTTGTGCCACTGATCCTGTACTGCCTGCCCTGACCTCACCTTGTCATGAGATGACTACTCGCTCTGACCTTAACTTGTCCTAAGACTATGCTTTAGTACTGTACGCCCCGACCGCAGCTTTGTGTGCAAACCACAGACTCCGGTGCTGCTTAACCTGACCTCAGTTTGTCTAGAGATAATTACTCCCTCCGACCTTGGCTTGTTTTAAGACCCTGCTTTTGTGCTGCCTGCTCTGACTTCCACTTTGGGTTTACACCACACTCTGATGCTGCCTTCTGAACTCAGCTTCTCTTGAGACCACCGCTTCTGGGCTGCCTGCTCAAACAATGATTGCGCTGCCTGCCCCAACCTCAGCTTTGTTTTCATACCATAGCTCCTGAGCCGTCTACTCTGACCTCAACTTGCCTTCAAACCACGGCTTCTGCTTTTGCCTGTCCCACTTCCTACAGATCTTCATCTCTCGACAAGTAAATCTACTGGGTGTAGCAAGAGTTTGACATTTATATTTAAATAATCATTGATGCCCTAATGGGTGGAGATGAGAACCCCTGGCCTGCTGAAGCTGGGGATTCCCAAAACATCACATTATAGCACAACAGTAGTTTGGCCATCAACTTAGACAAGGAGTGAACGAAAGCTATGGGGGAAGATAAGCTTCGCCCCTTCTTTACGTTACTTCCATCTTCTATTTCTAATGTGACGCATTACTTTTTAATCTATTTACAGAACAGGCATTGGGATACACTACAGATCTACCACAGAAATGCTGAACACAGAATAGCACAGGACTCTTCATAGCCACCCATCTGTAGACTCAGCCCCCCAGAAGCTTCCTGCGTTACACTGTATCACTATCTTCTTTCATCTCCTCCATCCTTTGAAGAAGGATGACTAGGATAGGGCAGCCTTGCGTAGCCTGATGAAAGCTAATGATGTGACCGTTAGGAGCACTGCTTGCCATAAAGGGAGGTGCCGTAATGAGCACATCTGATCGTCACAAGCCATAGTCATCACACAAAGCTATATCCTTTTGCATTTGATGCCCCTTTCATTGGATGAAAGAAAAGCCTTTGCCATGTGTAAGAAGATGGAGATAAAGTAAGAACTAATTAGCTACCGTTTGATGCTTCTGGTTAAACACCTGCCCACATACAAATATCTTACAACCCCTACCCTTACCTAATCCTACAAGCCCTAGCAAGACTCCTGTTTCATGGCAGGTTTCTATTATTATAAACACATAGGCGTTGCCAGGACCGGGATCACCTGCAGGTGGAACTGTGCTTCCCAGAGCGGAAGGTTGTAGTTCCGGTGTCCACCAGCGGGTGTCTCCAAGCAGCCATAAGATCCCAGTAATCAGTTTCCACCTGATGCTGGTTGCTGAGAGGGTATTTAGGTCCTCCACTACTAGTTCCCACCTGCTCCAGTGTTTTGCTCTGCATCCAGAGACTGCGTGCCAATTATTCTGATCCTGACCCGGATCCTGCTCTCTGCCCTGCATCCTGTGCCCTACTGCCTCTTATCCTATTGTTCCTGATCCCAGTCCTGGTCCCCCCTTCCCTTCTGTTCCCTGCATCTCTAGTTTACCCGGTTGATGTGTGTTCTCCATTTTGTGTATCTATTGTATATAGTCAGTTTGGCTTTCGTTAGGTTGCTAGTTTGATTTTGTTTGTCATTTGTGTATGGTTCACGTATAGCTTTACGTTTGCTGTGTTTTCTGTGTGCTGGTGTTTGTATGGGTTTTGTTTCTCTGATTTTGTTCGGTCGTCAAAACTGCATGAAAATTAGTTCCATGCGAATGGGCCAGTTGTTCTCAGGCTATATTCCGTGCAGATCAAATGTTATTCATTAAAAAAATAAAAACCGTGTACACAGGGAAAATACTGCATTATGACCACTAGATGGTGCTGAGTATCATATGAAATAGGTATGCTCCTTGGCACCATCTAGTGACCACAATGTGGTATTTTGCCCATTCACACTATTAAATAAATAATATTCGTTCTGTAGAGAATATAGCCCGGGAACATTCAATTTTTACAATCAGCTTCAATGGACAAACTTTTTATAAATACATCCCAAGATGTTAAGTGATGTTCACTTGTAGTTTCTTTTTCCACTTATACTGAATTCTACAATTTCCATGAACCATCTCAAAGCTACTGATAGTCATTTAGTGACTTTTAGAGTCCCCATCAGAGCCTCACCTAACACAAGTGTCCCCATCAGAGTCCTCCCTTAACCCAGTGTCCCCATCAGTGTACCCTTCAGAGTCCCCCTTACATTGATGTCCCCACCAGAGTCCCCCTTATATCAGTATCCCCGTGAGAATCCAGCCTTACATCAGAGCCCCCCCTTACACCAGTGTCCCCATCAGAGTCACCCCTTACATCAGTGTACCCATCAGAGTCCTCCTTACATTGATGTACCCACCAGAGTCCCCCCTTATATCAGTATCCCCATGAGAATCCAGCCTTACATCATAGTCCCCCCCTTATATCAGTGTCTGCATCAAAGTCGCCCCTTAAACCAGTATCCCCATCAGAGTCTCCCCTTACACCAGTGTCCCCATCAGAGTCAACCCTTACACCAGTGTCCCCTACAGAGTCGCCCCTTACATTGGTGTAAGGGGCGACTCTGATGGGGACACTGGTGTAAGGGGCGACTCTGATGGGGACACTAGTGTAAGGGGCGACTCCGATGGGGACACTGGTGTAAGGGGTGACTCTGAGGGGTGACTCTGTCCCCCTCAGAGCCTCCCCTTACATCAGTGTACCCATCAGAGTCCCCCTTACATTGATGTCCCCACCAGAGTCCCCCCTTATATCAGTATCCCCGTGAGAATCCAGCCTTAGATCAGAGTCCCCCCTTATATCAGTGTCTGCATCAGAGTCACCCCTTAAACCAGTATCCCCATCAGAGTCTCTCCGCTTACATCAGCCTCCCCATGCTGTTGGGGGCAGCAGGAAAGCGGAGACTGTGCACATCAGCTGCAGACTGGGTAAAATCTTGCGGTGGGCTTCATGTGGCCTACAGGCCGTAGTATAGAGACCCCTTATCTAAGCAAAATGACAGACTTGTATCAAAAAGACGAAGGAACAGTAAAGCGCAATCACAATGCGGTGCTATAAATCAGGTGGCAGAGCCCGCATATCTAATAAAGAGATATCACTGCACCAATGTACACAAATGATTACATACCTACATGATAAACAGAAGCAAAGCAAAATAATTCAACATGAATTATGGATATTGAAGTCAAGATGTTTAATGAATTTAGTTTTGGGTGGTGTATGCGGGGGTTAAACCTTCATGGGGGGGGGGGGGGTTACAATTTCTAGGAGATTTTCCTTTAATTGCTATTTAAACAAATTGTTGGGGGACTATGAGGAGGTCATACACAGGAAATTCTGGGAGAAGCTAGAGGCGCAGTGATGTCATCACACGATCCTCCTGATTAATAAATTCTCCGATAATTAATAATTGATCCTGAGGTGGGGGTGACAAAACCCAGTGAAATTATCTGGAAAACACTTTGATAAATTCCTGACACGCAGACACTTTTCGGGATATTTATTAAAGTATTTTATGACCTCTCTGCGGCTGACAAGTCCAATCAAGACGAGACCATCAATAATGACATGATCAATAACGGCACGCAGGTCCTTCTCTGGATCTGGGAAGATTGATTTCTGTCACATCATCAGATAATCGTCATTCCTCCACAAAGTCATGTAACGCAGGAAGAGGCTCCTGGCAATCCTCCAACTTCATCACTTATCTAAGATCGAGGACGAAGAGGAGCGGAGAGGCGGGAGGGAGATAAAGGAAGACTCCACCTGGGATCAGAGGAAGTGTCACGTACCTGGTGGTAGAGCCCAATATGCAGAGGACGGCCTCTCTTACACCTCCGACTCGGGGCCCCTGGAAGAGCAGACAGGAGGCGCGGGAAGTGCAGAGTCACACGAGTGCCTGGCAGGATCGCTGACAGCAGAGCTGGACTGGAACTCCTGGTGAGACTGTGGAGGAACACCAACATAGCGGTAAGCAGGACGCTGGAACGGACTGGTACTGGAACACCACAGGCTGAGGAGCAGATGCAGCTACAGGTGGGATGGATGCTCTCCAAAGGCTGGAGAGAAGGCAGGTACAGGCAGGCTTACATCAGTGTCCCCATCAGAGTGGCTTTTTACACCAGTGTCCCCATCAAAGTCTCCCCTTACACCAGTGTCCCCATCAGAGTTTCCCCTTACACCAGTGTCCCCATCAGAGTTTCCACTTACATCAGTGTCCCCATCAGAGTGGCTTTTTACACCAGTGTCCCCATCAAAGTCTCCCCTTACACCAGTGTCCCCATCAGAGTGGCTTTTTAGATCAGTGTCCCCATCAGAGCCTCCCCTTACATCAGTGTCCCCATCAGAGTGGCTTTTTACACCAGTGTCCCCATCAAAGTCTCCCCTTACACCAGTGTCCCCATCAGAGCCTCCCCTTACACCTGTCCCCATCAGAGCCTCCCCTTACACCAGTGTCCCCATCAGAGCCTCCCCTTACACCAGTGTCCCCATCAGAGCCTCCCCTTACACCAGTGTCCCCATCAGAGCCTCCCCTTACACCAGTGTCCCCATCAGAGCCTCACCTTACACCAGTGTCCCCATCAGAGCCTCACCTTACACCAGTGTCCCCATCAGAGTCTCCCCTTACACCAGTGTCCCCTTCAGAGCCTCGCCTTACACCAGTGTCCCCATCAAAGTCTCCCCATCAGAGCCCCCAAACACAAGTGTCCCCATCAGAGTCTCCCCTTACATTAGTTTCCCCATCAGAGTCGCCCCCTACATCAGTGTCAGTGACAAGTCAGGAACTGATGCAGAGGCTGAAGCGGAGTCAGGGTACAGGCTGGATCGGGGCTGGTAATGAGGTTGCAGAAGGGGCAGGCAGGTGCAGAGTCAGAGACAAGCCGGAGTCGGGTGCAGGCAGAAATCAGGAACGTCAGGAACAAGCCGGGTCAAACAACAGATATCAGATACTGGATGGCAGGGACACACGGGGAACGCTGTAGAGCAGACAGCATTGAGTCTGGGTGCTGACCCAGTTTAAATAGCCTATTTTGGCGCCATGAACTGCACGCACCATGAATGTGCACGCACCGGCGCGTGCAGGCGCACCCGCGGCATTCTCCTAACAGGAATTGAAGGCTCAGGGCATCTTCTGTGTCTACCATCTTGATTGCTGGCATGCCCTTCCTGACAGGAAAGAAGAAGATTTTCAAATAGATCATCACTGACAAAGACACCCCAATCATCACTTCCCTTCCAGAAAAGTCTCAACCTGGATTGCCCTGTAAGTGGAGAAAGCCACCCATCCCTCTACACATAGGAGGAGGACATACATTACCCATCCCTCTACACATAGGAGGAGGACATACATTACCCATCCCTCAACACATAGGAGGACATACATTACCCATCCCTCTACACATAGGAGGGCATACATTACCTATCCTTCTACACATAGGAGGACATACATTACCCATCCTTCTACACATAGGAGGACATACATTACCCATCCTTCTACACATAGGAGGACATACATTACCCATCCCTCTACATCCCTCTACGCATAGGAGGACATACATTACCCATCCTTCTACACATAGGAGGACATACATTACCCATCCCTCTACATCCCTCTACGCATAGGAGGACATACATTACCCATCCTTCTACACATAGGAGGACATACATTACCCATCCCTCTACACATAGGAGGACATACATTACCCATCCTTCTACACATAGGAGGACATACATTACCCATCCCTCTACATCCCTCTACGCATAGGAGGACATACATTACCCATCCTTCTACACATAGGAGGACATACATTACCCATCCCTCTACATCCCTCTACGCATAGGAGGACATACATTACCCATCCTTCTACACATAGGAGGACATACATTACCCATCCCTCTACACATAGGAGGACATACATTACCCATCCCTCTACACATAGGAGGACATACATTACCCATCCTTCTACACATAGGAGGAGGACATACATTACCCATCCCTCTACACATAGGAGGACATACATTACCCATCCTTCTACACATAGGAGGACATACATTACCCATCCCTCTACACATAGGAGGACATACATTACCCATCCTTCTACACATAGGAGGACATACATTACCCATCCTTCTACACATAGGAGGACATACATTACCCATCCTTCTACACATAGGAGGACATACATTACCCATCCTTCTACACATAGGAGGACATACATTACCCATCCTTCTACACATAGGAGGACATACATTACCCATCCTTCTACACATAGGAGGAGGACATACATTACCCATCCCTCTACACATAGGAGGACATACATTACCCATCTCTCAACACATAGGACGACATACATTACCCATCCTTCTACACATAGGAGGACATACATTACCCATCTCTCAACACATAGGAGGACATACATTACCCATCCTTCTACACATAGGAGGACATACATTACCCATCCTTCTACACATAGGAGGACATACATTACCCATCCTTCTACACATAGGAGGAGGACATACATTACCCATCCCTCTACACATAGGACGACATACATTACCCATCCTTCTACACATAGGAGGACATATATTACCCATACTTCTACACATAGGCGGACATACATTACCCATCCTTCTACACATAGGAGGACATATATTACCCATACGTCTACACATAGGCGGACACACGCTATATTGTTAAAAGTATTGGGACACCTGCCTTTACACACACATGAACTTTAATGACATCCCAGTCGTAGTCCGTAGGGTTCAATATTGAGTTGGCTCCACCCTTTGCAGCTATAACAGCTTCAACTCTTCTGAGAAGGCTGTCCACAAGGTTTAGGAGTGTGTCTATGGGAATGTTTGACCCCTCTTCAACTTCCAGAAGCTCATTTGTGAGGTCAGGCACTGATGTTGGACGAGAAGGCCTGGCTCGCAGTCTCCGCTCTAATTCATTCCAAAGGTGTTCTATCGGGTTGAGGTCAGGATTCTGTGCAGGCCGGCCAAGTTCCTCCACCCCAAACTCATTCATGGACCTTGCTTTGTGCACTGGTGTACAGTCATTTTGGAACAGGAGGGGGCCGTCTCCAAACTGTTCCCACAAAGTTGGGAGCATGAAATTGTCCAAAATGTCTTGGTATGCTGACGCCTTAAGATTTCCCTGCATTGGAAATAAGGGGCCAAGCCCAACCCCTGAAAAACAATCCCACATCATAATCCCCCTCCACCAAATGATTTGGACCAGTGCACAAAGCAAGGTCCATAAAGACATGGATGAGCGAGTTTGGGGTGGAGGAACTTGACTGGCCTGCACAGAGTCCTGACCTCAACCTGATAGAACACCTTTGGGATGAAATAGAGGGAAGACTGCGAGCCAGGCCTTCTCATCCAACATCAGTGCCTGACCTCACAAATGCTCTTCTGGAAGAATGGTCAAACATTCCCATAGACACACTCCTAAACCTTGTGGACAGCCTTCCCAGAAGAGTTGAAGCTGTTATAGCTGCAAAGGGCGGGGCCAACTCAATATTGAACCCTCCGGACTAAGACTGGGATGGCATTAAAGTTCATGTGTGTGTAAAGGCAGGCGTCCCAAAAATTTTGACAATATAGTGTATATTACCCATACTTCTACACATACAGTAGGAGGACATACACTCACTGGCCACTTTATTAGGTCCCCCTTGCTAGTAGCGGGTTGGACCCCCTTTTGCCTCGGGCGGCCGCATCGCTGGATCGTGGGACGGGGGGGGGGGGGGTTGGGAATCGTGGGACAGGCGAGTGTCTGTTTATTAAAAGACTTTTAATAAACTGAAAAACAAAAAGTGGAACTCCGCTTTAAATCCCCCTTTCTTCCCCATTCTGAGGCTCGGTTTGAACTTCAGCAAGTTGTTTTCACCTTGTCTAGATGCCTAAATGCATTGAGTTGCTGCAATGTGATTGGCTGATTAGCAATTTGTGTTACCAAGCAATTGAAAGGGTGTACCTAATAAAGCAGCCAGTGAGTGTATATTGCCCATACTGGTACACATGGAAGGATATATATTGCCCATACTTCTACACATGGGGTGCCATATATTTCCCATACTGGTACACATGGAAGGACATATACTGCCCACGTCTTTATACATTTATGGCTTGGAGTTCAGCTTTAATGCACAGTTCCGGTGTTTGCCTTTGCCCCGGTCAGACGCCAGTATCTCTGCGGGATGCGGGTTCTGATAGATCAGGCCCGGAGCGCCTGTAATCACTATGTTGGCACGCTCTGCGGAGCGGCATTAGACGCCACTTCTGTATTCTCACAGATGTCTCTTATTATGTATAAATTTTTGACGTGGGAAATAAAAACCCCTCTGAGAAGTGAGGCTGGAAGTGACCTGTCACCGGCGTGTCGGATAAAGTCCTCCACAAAGCAGAGAGCGGCCCTTTTTTTTCCCTCCGTCTGTCATATTTTACGACTACAAAGCGACACGCGAGACAGGAATGCAATTTTCCCTTCAGAGCTCTTAAGAACGTGTACTTATCTGCAATATTCTGAATTTCAATCGTCAGAAAGGTTAAAGAAGAGCCGCGCTCCTGAAGGTCACATCCCCAACGCCAAGAAATTCTAGACAGATCTATTGCCGAAGAAAAAGAAAAAAATAAAACACTTGAAGAGACGGTGGGAGAAATGATTGACCAACACATAATTAAAGGGTCGGCCTGTTAGAAATGGTATTTCAGGTTTAATAGATTCTGGAGACCGAGGGCGTCCAAAAACACGTTGATCCTGACCTGACTGGGGCATGTAGGGCCTTCACCGGGGGGCGATATTGAGTTACTTCCACCTCTGGAACTGCTCAGAATCATTGTTTTATTTATATTCATGTGTTACATTCAAATTATCTTATCAATGTTTCTAAACGTGGACCCGTCATGTCACAATACAGCAACAGCATCATTTTTCAGAATGTAGAGAGTCACAAGGTGAGAGGCTGCAACATTGTAACTTTGTAGCGAGTCACAAGGTGAGAGGCTGCAACATTGTAGAGAGTCACAAGGTGAGAGGCTGCAACATTGTAGAGAGTCACAAGGTGAGAGGCTGCAACATTGTGATTATAGAGAGTCACAAGGTGAGAGGCTGCAACATTGTAGCTTTGTAGAGAGTCACAAGGTGAGAGGCTGCAACATTGTAACTTTGTAGAGAGTCACAAGGTGAGAGGCTCCAACATTGTAACTTTGTAGAGAGTCACAAGGTGAGAGGCTGCAACATTGTAACTTTGTAGAGAGTCACAAGGTGAGAGGCTCCAACATTGTAACTTTGTAGAGAGTCACAAGGTGAGAGGCTGCAACATTGTAACTTTGTAGAGAGTCACAAGGTGAGAGGCTGCAACATTGTAACTTTGTAGAGTCACAAGGTGAGAGGCTGCAACATTGTAACTTTGTAGAGAGTCACAAGGTGAGAGGCTGCAACATTGTAACTTTGTAGAGTCACAGGGTGAGAGGCTGCAACATTGTAACTTTGTAGAGAGTCACAAGGTGAGAGACTGCAACATTGTAACTTTGTAGAGAGTCACAAGGTGAGAGACTGCAACATTGTAACTTTGTAGAGAGTCACAGGGTGAGAGACTGCAGCAGGGCCTGATCTGTCTTCGGCTAAATTTAGGAGTGCGGATAATTTGCTGCACCTCTGAAAAGCAATCCGAACGCAGCATTTGACAGGCAGTGAGGAGGCAATATGACGCCTCCTCACCCCCTGTTTTAACCATGTAAATGCCACACCAATGTTCGCAGTGTGTGCCCATTCATTTGAATGGGTCATGTGTGACAGTGGTCCAACACAACAAGGGGGGTGGTCATACTTTCAGCGGGCACAAAGCACAACATTGTGACTGTGTCATGTGAAAGCCCCTATCCACTGCAGCTTTAAGAGGAACTGCAGTCCCTGTAATGCTGGCCCCGCCATCCCAACTTTGATGGTCCAGCTCATGCACAGATATGCTGAAGTGCTCTACCCATCCTTCAGGACCTGGCACAACCCTGCAGAAGATCTGCGCATGCACAAATGCAGAGCAATAAGTAAGGTAGGAAACTTTGGTTTGGTCTGCTGTGCACAGACTGAATACAATGTCCTGTGCCATCCTAATCACATCGCGCCCATGCACGCACATGGCGCACCCACACATGACTGCATGTTTTTAATGCCCTCCCAATGGCAAACTGCAGTGAGCCCTTAGAAATGTGTGAACACGGCCAAGAACCACACATGGTCATGTAACTTCCATCCAAGCCGGCATCCAATGTGATGGCCTCTCTACAGCAGGTTTTGTGATACAGATATTTGGAGCCCCTCTGGTCACAGTAGAGCCCCCCAGAGTGCAGAAGCCCCTGCAGGACGGATGAGGGGCGCCGAGGGCCCGGGAACAGAAGCAGCTGACGTGTTTTCCACACATTGAAGGCCAGACAAAGCACATCGAAGGTCTTCACCCCCCCCCCCAACACAAAGGCCACCAAGATCCAACGCATTGTGCTCGACAGTGACCGAGATCTTCACACCTCATCGCCTTTATTGTCAGTCTGATGTGAGCGGGTCACCCTGCGCATACATAAACCGAAAGAGAGCACAACGGAGGGAAACGCTGCATTATTCTGCCCGCTATGCGGCTCCAAATACCAGAAGGACCTTTTCTCATCCAATATGACCATCTTCTGCTGTGAGGTTCAACTGCCCTACAGCCTGTGACCTGCAGCAAGAGTGTGCAATGACTGCGACAATCTTCAACAATGTATCCAGTCCACGTGATAAACAGGAGCTTCAAGATAAAATGTGTAACAAAATGCACAGAGACAGATGAAAAGCCCTCCAACTTCATGAGGTGGTCTGAAGGACGCCGATGTACCCACGTGTGATGGAGGACATCCAACCTTACATTATGACTCTAGTAGACATGTGCGGTTTGGACATCAAAATTTAGACAAAATTTTCATTATTCAGATGTATCCGAATTTATGAATCGCGATAGTAACGAATATCAGTGAATTCAAAATAAATTATAACAAAACAAAATTATTCAAATTTGAAAAATTAATTTGAAATGAAAACCTATTGCAATAAATACAATATGGTAGAAAAGTGAAATAAGATGATGATTCCCACTTAGGATGCTGAATAGAATAGAATATGAATAGAAGTTTAGAATAGAATTGAAAAAATAGAATAAAACAGAATAGAATTCAACAAATAGAATAGAACAGAAAAAAACTGAATAGAAAATAAAAAAATAGAATAAAACAATAGAATAGAGTATGAATAGAAGAATATACTAGAATAAAACAGAAAAGAATATGAATAGAAAAGTAGAACAGAACAGAAAATAAAAGAATAGAATAAAACAGAATTGAACAAGCTAGAAAATAAAAGAATAGAAAAGAATAGACTAGAACAGAATAGAAAATGAAAAGAATAGAATACAACAGAATAGAATTGAAAAAAAATAGAACAGAAATAAATTGAATGGAATAGAAAATAGAATAAAAAACAATAGAATAGAACATAAACAGAAGAATATAGTAGAATAGAACAGGAGAGAAAATAAAAAATATAATAGAACAGAATATGAATAGAATAAAACAGAATAGAATATGAATAGCAGAATAGGATAGAACATGGAACTAAGAGAATAGAATAAAACAGAATTTAACAAAATATAAAATAAAAGAATATAATAGATAAAAAAAGAACAGAATAAAGCAGAATAGACTTGAAAAAATAGAACAGAAAAAAACTGAATAGGTAAGAGCAGAAGAGAAAATTAAAAAAAAATATTAGAATAAAACACTAGAATAGAATATAACAGATTAGAATAGAACAGAAGATAAACTAAAAAAATATAATAGAATAAAACAGAATATAATAGAATATAATAGAAAAAATAGAATAGAACAGGAGAGAAAATAAAACATATAATAGAACAGAATAGAATATGAACAGAATAAAACAGAATAGAACATGAAAAGCAGAATAGAATAAAACAGAATTTAACAAAATAGAAAATAAAAGAATATAATAGAACAAAACAGAACAGAATAAAGCAGAATAGACTTGAAAAAACTGAATAGATAAGAGCAGAAGATAAAATAAAAAAATATATTAGAATAAAACACTAGAATAGAATATAACAGAATACAATAGAACAGAAGAGAAAATTTAAAAAAATAGAATAGAATAAAACAGAATACAATAGACTATGAATAGAAGAATAGAAAAAATAGAATAGAACAAGAAATAAAAGAATAGAATAAAATAGAACAAAATAGAAAAAGAATAGAAGAAAACAGAACAATAGAAAATGAATAGAAGAATAGAGTAAAAACAGAATAGAAGAACAAAACATAATAGAATACAAATAAAAAGAAGAGAATACAAATAGAACAGAATAGTATAAAACAAAAATGAATTATTATTAGTATTATGATTATACAGGATTTATATAGCGGTAACAGTTTATTCCGCAGTGCTTTACAATATAATGGGGGAACAGTACAGCAACAATACAGAAGGGACGGGAGGGTCCGGCTCATGGAGCTTACAATCTAAAGCACAGGTGTCAAACTGGCGGCCCTCTAGCTTTTGTGGAACTACAAGTCCCATGAGGCATTGCAAGGCTGACAGTTACATAGCACAGAGGTGTCTATTTTTCTTTCAAAGCAAACAAAAAACAGCACTTTCAGCAGCAAAACGGAGTTGACTTAATTCCGGGAAGCAGAAGACAAAAGTCCTCTGATCCTCAACACAAACATCTCAAAAGGAAACATAAAGAAACGTAAAGTTCATATAGAAGATTTACCCCCAAGGTAAACACAGTCCAACTCTGGTTGTTTGGCAGCTCCCAGCACATGTGCACCACCCAGACAGGACTCTTTAACTCCTACTCCTCACACCTAATAATAAGAGCTTCCTGTTTTATGTGCTGCTTCCTGGGGGCTGCTTAACCCCGCAGGGACTGGAGTCCCCATAGTCAGAAGTGGAGGTCCTTTTCCCACCCACTCCGGGCCTCCAAAATTCCAGGTCCAAAATAAGTCTCTACTAATACCGAGAGGACTTCGGTTCAGCCCCAGTGACGGCAGGTGGGTTCTTCTTTTGGGGGGGCGGCCAACGATTAACACCCCCCCGGTGGCGTGGCACTTAAACAAACCCCCCCTGCGCGTGCGAATGGTCCAGCATCTACCCGCTCATGTGGCGAGGCTGTGGTGTTCTCTCCTCCTCTCCTGGAGTGCGGCCAGCGGCGGCTCCAGTGTCCGTTCCTAAAGCTTCCTCCGCCATGTGTCTCCTCTTCCGCCAAAGCGATAGGCATCCAATAGGATCGTCTGACGCTTTAGCCAATCGGGAAACAGATTTCACGACCTGCCTCCTGATTAGCAGGGAGGAACTTAATTCATTCGCTATCATCACACAACAGGGTGGGATCGGAGTGCAATGCTCTGCGCTCAGAGGCCGCTCTTTTTTGAAGCCTGTTAGAGCCTCTGGCTCCAATCAGGTGCTTCAAAAATACACCCACCCCCCCATTGGAAACCATGGTCCGGGTGCTCTGATATGTATATCATGTAGAGTACATGAAACATTTCCCTTAAAACGGAATGGAATTTATTGTGGATAAATCACCATGGATTACAGCACCTCATCCCTTGATTATTAAAATATGGTTGCAATTTATATGGGACTTTTTAGGTGCAACAAGAAAATAATCCAGAAATTTCATTAAAATAATTCAATATTTATTTAACAAGAGATTAAAAGAAAGAATCATATCCTCATAAAAACACATACAAATATGACCCATATGATGCCGTCCTTCTGTTTATAGCGGCATTTGTGTAGCTCCCGACATGTTTCGCCCTAAAACTGGGCTTCCTCAGGGGATGTTATCCACTTAGGGTCAAAGCCTTCCTGGAGTTCAAAAAAGTGTCCCATAAGTCTATAATCGCTAATAGTTCAAAGATTGGTAAGATGCCAACACCAACATAGAGCTGCATGCGACCGCAGGAGGCAGGTCAGGACAGAGAGAGTCTAGTTTGTAAGAAAGGGGGTATGAGGGCAAGGATTCCACAACACAGGACGCTCACATTTAGAGCTAATTTTCTGCGGCGTGTATGTCCTCGCAGCGTCCTGTGTGGAAACCTTGCCCTCATGCCCCTTTCTTACAAACTAGACTCTCGCTGTCCTGATCTGCCTCCTGCGGTCGCCTACAGCTCTATGTTGGTTTAGGCATCTTACCAACCTTTGAACCATTAGTGATTATAGACTTATGAGACACTTTTTGAACTCCAGGAAGGCTTTGCCCTAAGCAGCCAACATCCCCTGAGGAAGCCCAGTTTTTGGGCGAAACATGTCTTGATCTACACAAATACCGCTATAAACATAAGGACTGCATCATATGGGTCATATTTGTATATGTATTTATGAGGATATGATACCTTATTTTAATCTCTTGATAAATAAATATTGACTTCTTTTAATGAAATTTCTGGATTATTTTCGTGTTGCACCTAAAAAGTCCCATATAAACTGCAACCATATTTCCCTTAAAAGGGACAGTAACCCAAATATTGGTGCCACATAGCACCCCTCCAGGACCCATCCTCTACATGTGAGCGTCCTGTGCGGCATCCTGTGCGGGTCAAAGCCTTCCTGGAGTTCAAAAAGTGTCTCATAAGTCTATAATCACTAATGGTTCAAAGGTTGGTAAGATGCCTAAACCAACATAGACCTGCAGGCGATCGCAGGAGGCAGATCAGGAGAGAGTCTTGTTTGTAAGAAAGGGGCATGAGTGCAAGGATTCCACAGCACAGGACGCCGCAAGGACATACACGCCACAGGAAATTAGCTCTACATATGAGCGTCCTGTGGAATCCTTGCCTTTGTGCCCCCTTTCTTACAAACTAGACTCTCTCGGTCCTGATCTGCCTCTTGTGGTCGCCTGCAGCTCTATGTTGGTTTTGGCTTCTTACCAATCTTTGAACCAATAGTGATTATAGACTTATGAGACATTTTTTGAACTCCAGGAAAGCTTTGACCTTAAGAGAACAACAATTCCTGAGGAAGCCCAGTTTTAGGGTGAAACATGTCAGGATCTACACAAATGCTGCTTTAAAAATAAGGACTGCATCATATGGGTGATATTTGTATATGTTTTTATCAGAATATGATACTTTGCTTTAATCGCTTGTTAAATAAATATTGACTCCTTTTAATGAAATTTCTGGATCATTTTCGTGTTGCACCTAAAAAGTCCCATATAAACTGCAACCATATTTCCCTTAAAAAGGGACCATAACCCAAATATTGGCGCCACATAGCACCTCTCCAGGACCCATCCCTTGGCGTCCTGTACAGAATATACAAATATGACAAAACTAATTATTAATTTAACAAACAAATCCAAAACTAAACAAATGTTTCCATCGTGCATCTCTCTAGAAGCCAGAGCCTAATGGGCCCTCAGAAGTCACAGGGCCTGCTCTGGCCGCCGTATATATATGCTCCAGACACCAAATTCTCTCCGCTCCCAGAAATCAGACCAGAAGATGGCTCAGTGAACCCACCATTCATTCGTTGGACAGTAAGGTGGCCTTCACATTCTCCAGGCCCCCTTACAATGTGGCAGCTTACCAATCCTTGAACCAATAGTGATTATAGACTTATTAAACACTTTTTGAACTCCAGGAAGGCTTTGACTCTAAGCAGACAACATCTCCTGAGAAAGCCCAGTTTTAAGGCAAAACATGTCGTGATCTACACAAATTCTGCTATTAAATATAAGGACTGCATCATATGGGTCATATTTGTATACGTTTTTATCAGAATATGATACTTTGTTTTAATCTCTTGTTAAATAAATATTGAATTCTTTTAATGAAATTTCTGGATTATTTTTGTGTTGCACCTAAAAAGTCCCATATAAACTGCAACCATATTTCCCTTAAAGGGACCATAACCCAAATTGGTGCCACATTGAGCCCCTCCAGGACCCATCCCTTGCGTCCTGTACAGAATATACAAAAAAAATTCTGAAAACAAATCATTCTAACATAACAAATATGACAAAACTAAATGACTAATTTCACAAACAAATCCAAAACTAAACAAACGTTTCCATCGTGCATATCTCTAGAAGCCACAGGGCCTGCTCTGGCCACTGTGTATATATATATATATATATATATATATATATATATATATGCTCCAGACTCCAAATTCTGTCCAAGGGGATCTCTCCGTTCCCAGAAATCAGACACATTCACCAGAAGATGGCTCAGTGGACCCACCATTCATCCGTTAGACAGTAAGGTGGCCTTTGCATTCTCCAGGCACCCCCACAATGGGGCATCTTACCAATCTTTGAACCAATAGTGATTATAGACTTATTAAACACTTTTTTGAACTCTGGGACGGCTTTGACCCTAAGCGGACAACACCTCCTGATCAAGCCCAGTTTTGGGGTGAAACATGTCAGGATCTACACAAATGCCGCTATAAACATAAGGACTGCATCATATGGGTCATATTTGTATACGTTTTTATCAGACTATGATACAGTGGAACCTTGTATTACGAGCATAATCCGTTCCAGGAGAATGCTTGTAATCCAAAGCACTCGCCTATCAAAGCGAGTTTCCCCATAGAAGTCAATGGAAACGAAGATAATTCGTCCTGCATTGACTTCTATTGCATGCAATAATGCATGTGGCCAGAGGTGGGGGGGGCGCCGGAGAGCCTCGAAAATACTCCGGGACCGTTCCGAGTGTCACTGGCACCCCCGCACCTCTGGCCAAATGTGGTACTGCACACTACATTAGCTTGAATTCTGCTCGTTTTGCAGGACAACACTCGCAGAGTCAGGATTTAAAAAAAAAAGTAGCTTGTCTTTTAAAACGCTTGTTAACCGCGTTACTCATTAACCAAGGTTCCACCGCACTTTGTTTTAATCTCTGGTTAAATAAATATTGAATTCTTTTAGTGAAATTTCTGGATTATTTTTGTGTTGCACCTAAAAAGTCCCATATAAACTGCAACACATTCACCGGAAGATGGCTCAGTGGACCCACCATTCATCCGTTGGACAGTAAGGTGGCCTTCACATTCTCCAGGGGACCCCCACAATCTATACCAAAACGCATTAACCAGACCGAATCTTTTTTCCATTCGGGGCCCCTGAATGGGGAAGCTTTGTTTGGGAAGGACAGGACGAGAGAGGAAGCCTGACAGATGTTTTGTGGACGGAGAAGCTCTTCTTGATTAGTATATGAAAAGAGAAAAGAGCCTTTATCTCCAACAATGACCTTCCGAAACGGCCAGATGAAGAATGAAGGAAGCTGGAACCCGGACCAAATCTATGCAATATGCAAATACGCCGCGATTGTCCGCGAAACAAGACGTGCCAACTGTAATCCCACAATATGCAAATTTCCCCCGGAACGCTTTCTTAGCCGCTGAAAAGAAAATTAAATCTGCATTATGGTCTATAAGTGGCCACCTTCAGTATCAAATCCTCGGAGACCCGGCATGCAAATTAGAGTGGGCGAGAGGGCATCCCGCGTCCAACCAGCCTACCCAACACAACCCAATCCAGGCCTGCTACAGCTGGAAAGATGGCAGAGATTTCACAGATGCTTATCAACTTCTGTAGATACTGATAAAAATATGGCTCCCTGCAGGGTAAGCCAGGAAGGAAATGTTTATACCACAAAATGTAGCACTTATTTATGCGCTATAATACCAAAAGTATCGGGACGCCTTTACAGAACTTTAATGACATCCCAGTCTTAGTCCGTAGGGTTCAATATGGAGTTGGCCCACCCTTTACAGCTATAACAGCTTCAACTCTTCTGGGAAGGCCGTCCACAAGGTTTAGGAGTGTGTCTATGGGAATGTTTGACCATTCTTGAGGTCAGGCACTGATGTTGGCTGGAGTTCTGCTTTGAAAGTCTCCATTCTGATCCAGCCTGCAGCCAGCCATTCATTTACTAAACCTGAAATCGTTTTTTTGTTTTTTTTTTTAAATGTCAAATTTGTCTTCAATCAATATCCACAGTGACTGGATCACATGTGTGACTTTTTTTGTAGTTTTGGATAGAGAGGGTACGTGTTAAATCCTCTGTCAGGTTTTTATTGTTGTCTGTATCCCTGTTGGGGGAAATTCTCCTTCATTCTGATCACAGGAAGTGCCATGCGTCACATTGTAACATCAGCCGGGTTAGAAGATTGTAGGATTGTAGCGGCGCCCAATATCTCTTCTCCAGCAGCGGGAAAGTGAAATGAAACATTGTTGCAATCTAGTGACAGAGCCGCCATGGGCCAAGTCATCTGAAAGTGGAAGACCCCCTCAAATGGTCCCCCTATAGCCCCAGTCAGCTGCTGAGCCTCATTCACATGATACACACCGTCAGTGCGGAACAAGGTCACCTAGAGCCCAGGGTGAACGTAACAAACTGCCCCCCCCCCAAGATGTATGAGCATTATGTGTCAGCAAAAACTCCCCCTCCCAAAAGAAATCTGGCACTAATCTGCACGACGACCCCCTAATCATAAATTCTCCTCCCTCCCAGCACCAATCTCCGCCCCCTTCATCTCCCCAGCACAAGTGCCCCCCCCACCCCCAAAAAAAAAAATTACCCCTCGTAGCACAAATCCTCCACTTCTCAAAATTTCCCCTCTGAGTATTCCAAATCCCCCTCCCAGCATAGCACAAATATCCCCCCATGCCCCCTCCTAGCACAAGCACCCCTCAATCATCTCCTCCTAGCATCACTCCCCTCCCTCCCTACCATACCATACCAGGTCACCTAAAGCCCAGGGTGAACAAACTGCACCCCCCAAGATGCATGAGCATTATGTGTCAGCAAAAATCGCCCCCCCCAAGATGCATGAGTTTTATGTGTCAGCAAAAATCCCCCCCCAAGATGCATGAGCATTATGTGTCAGCAAAAATCCCCCCCCAAGATGCATGAGCATTATGTGTCAGCAAAAATCCCCCCCCAAGATGTATGAGCATTATGTGTCAGCAAAAATCCCCCCCCCCCAAAAGAAACCTGGCACTAATCTACACGATGACTCCCTAATCATAAATTCTCCCCCCTCCCCGCACAAATCTCCGCCCCCTCCATCTCCCCAGCATGCCTCCTAGCACAAATCCTCCACCCCTCAAATTTCCCCTCTGAGTACTCCAATTCCCCCTCCTAGCACAAATATCCCCCTCATCTCCCCTCCTAGCACAAGCACCCCCCAATCACCCCTACTAGCACAAATTCACCCCTCCTCCAAAAAAAAATCTCCTCCCAGCGTCACTCTCCACCATACCATACCAGGTCACCTAAAGCTCAGGGTGAACAATCTGCGTCACCCAAGATGTATGAGCATTATGTCTCAGCAAAAATCCCCACCCCAAAATGGGGACAGCTTCTGACAGCAATCTATCCATTCCTGTCAGTGGTTTTAAAGTGGGTTTTGGTTCTAAGCTTGTCACCATCCCTGAAAATATGCAGGTCCAAAAAAATCAGCTTGTTGGTCATGTATGTTAACTGTGAATTCCATCCCATACTTGTTATTGTTCATATGTCCAATGAATTCATTTAAAGGTAGCGGCTGTCCAATATGTCAAATATCACAAAATGAATCGAGGTGGATTTTCGAACTTCAGACTCTCACACCGCTAGGGTTAAATATTGAGCTTTATCTTAATTGTTTCATCAATAATTATTAATTATTAGATTTTTGGGTTAAAATAATTATCTCTGGCAACAATGGAATTTTTAAATTCATTTAATAATATGCACACTTGAGTTCAATACCAATATGTACACAATATAACTGGGTACTAACATTTATAGGTAAAGTTGATCCAGGGAAAACCCGATTGTCTCTCTGGGATCAGGAAGGAATTTTTTTCCCTGCTGTAGCAAATTGGATCCTGCTTTTCTGGGGGGGGGTCGCCGTCCTCTGAATAAACTGTGGGTATAGATAGGATTGGGTATATGGGATTGTATGATATTTTTTATTTTATTTATATATTTATTTTTATGGTTGAACTAGATGGGCTTGTGTCTTTTTTCAACCTGACTAACCATGTGACTATGTAATATAATCATCCAGCCAATTCACAGATTGGCTGAATATTTTATCATTTTTCTTAATTTAACATAAATCATTAACACAACAGGAAAGTTTGATACATTGGTCACTAGGTGGCCTCTGGATCAACTCACTACTCCTATGGAGTCAGTCTCTAATAAACTGAGATATTGTCCTGTCACTTTATATTTGACAACTAGATGCCTTAAGATTTTCCATCTCTACTTTTATATAAAATTTAAAATCGTGATATTTTTGATTAAAGTTTTATTGAAAGCTATATTTAAGTTTACATGCTTTGTTCTTTAACTGTTTTTTAATTAATGGTTTTTGTATGCTTATGGCTGTTAAATAATAGATTGTGAGCAACCCCGAGTAAATAGCAGGTAATAAATCACTATTGGGTAGATCTAGTCATGTGATCTATGGTAAGGGTATAAATGTCCTTAACCAAAATGGCGGAATTAGAGCTTCCTGATGACGGCCCATTTGATTGGCTGAAACGCGTTGAGGCTTGATCGCGTCACACTTCCGCCCACCATTTGTTTCCGGGATTCAAGCAATAACCGCGGCATCGTTTATGGGCCGGTTTCTGGAAAAAAATCACCCGCTATTCACACCAGGTGCCAGGCCACCGGCACCCTTACATGTGAATTCAACTATTTTGATTTTAAAATAAACCTCTTAAACGGTATTGCCCAATGAAGTCCCTTCTTTCAAGTTTCCTTCTACTTTCACGAGGTATATCCAGTCCAGGAACCATCAGCTTAAGAAAACCTTCAGGGGTCTCCCCACACGCTTATCTGACCATACTAGAGATGGTTGGTCCATATTGAGGGGTGAGTTTACATCCATATTGGGGGCACCTTGTCTGAGCACCAAGAAACACGGATTTCGTTATTTTTGAGCACGAGCACCAATTATCAGTTGATTGGGATTGTTATTAACGTGACTACAGTGTTGTCATTATAATGTTATGTTATCTGTTTATTTACTAATATTTAGCACTTAACGCGGCCTATTCATTTATTTTTAACTGTACTGTTTAGCTGATTTTTTTTATTCATGAAAGTGTACGTTTTCCAAAATAAATTGAGTCTGCAAGACGGCTGCGCAAATACCGTGTGACATAAAATATTGCAACAGCCACCATTTTATTCTCTAGGGTCGCTGCTAAAAAAATATTATATATATATTTATTTATATATAGATAGATATATCTATCTATATATATATATATATATATATATATAGATAGATATATCTATCTATATCTATCTATATAGATAGATATATAATATGTTTGGGGGTTCTAAGCAATTTTCTAGCAAAAAATCCTGATTTGAACTTGTAAGCAACAAGTGTCTGAAAAAGGCTTGGCCTTCCAGGGGTTAAGCTTTGACAATAAGACCTGATTGGTTACTATGCACAGCTGCACCAGTTTTAGTAAATCTCCCCCTTTGTGTCTATGAAAAGAAAGAATTCCTAAAACATTTACAAGTATTTCCTGTATCCGCAGTAATACTCAAATAAATATCGGTCATTGTGTATGGTGTCCGCCATCTTAGGCTCGGGGAGGCTGAGCAGAAAAAATGGCAGAGATCCGCCATGTGAAGGGAGAAATCTCTTCCCAGAATTATCTCCCTTATCTGCTCTTCTGAGAAAGGCCAAAACTTCTGTCTGGAAACATTTACTGCCAGTTTGTTTTTGGGGTTTTTTTTTTTTTTGCATACACTGTGTTATAATGATGTATACTTACTGGTCCTTTGATCAATACTACTGACTCAGTGCTGGTTCTGGGAAAGAAAACTCTTCAAGAGAAAACAGTTAATAGGAGGACAGCAATGAGATTTAAAGGACTGAAACACAGACGATGAAAACACTTTCAGAAACTATTAAAATTAAAAAAATAAAAAGTAATAACATTTTATATATATATATATATTTTTTTTTTTATTTATTATAATAATAATATTATTAATAAAAAAATAGCAATAATAAGTATTATATATTATTATATATTTTTTATTAATAATAATAATAATAATAATAATAATAATAATTATTATTATTATTATTATTAACAATAATTATTATGGCTAGTATTTTTATTATTATTATTATTATACAGGATTTATATAGTGTCAACAGTTATGGCAGTGCTTTACCTTGTACAATTACAATACAGTTCAATACAGAAGGGACAGGAGGTCTTCTCTTATTTTCACTATTATAATTATTATTATTGCTATTATTATTATTACATCGACAAAAAAATGTTTTTCTCATTTTGGATGACGTTTTCATTGCTTTCTTTCTAATGGGGGGGGGTTAGCTTCTTGCAGTCTCTGCATAGCAAAGCTCAAGGAGAGGAAGCAGGGGGAAGCAGCACAGGGAGCCAATCATGTTTCCTGCAGTGCAAGCAGCCATGCAGATTGGAGGGGAGAGCGGAGTGATGGGGAGATGAGATGACATCACTGAGCTTCTTCCCCTTTACCTGTCCAGCAACAGACAGGGGTGGGTCCAGACAATATGGAGTTCAAAGGAAGTGTTGACTGATGCCGGCCACTGAGACTGAGGACATCTTGTGGTGGGAAAGAAGTACTGCGGGGGAGAGCTCTGCACTTATAGTTAATATTGCAACAAAAGCTGTTCTGTTTATTTTATCTACTGTATTATTTAAATGTTTCCATTTGCCTTCATCCTGCAGTCAGCCATTCATTTATCTAAACCTGCAATTGGAAAAAAAAAAAAGGCGAATTTGTCTTCAATCAATATCTACAGCAACAGGGCTGTTCATTCTCATCTTGTTATTTTTGTCTGGAGCTCTGCTGTAAAATGCCCTTTCTGTTTCAGTCTGCAGCAGGATGAGTTCATATGAACCTGAAGGGCCTGGTATGGAATTTAGGGGGACCCCCCACGTCATTTTGTTTTTTAATTTTGGTTCGGGGTTGCCCTGTGGGGAATTCCCATGCCGTTTTTTATCAATGAACTTCTATGTGTATTGTCGGCAATGCAATAGCCGCGGGTAGTTTTAAATGGGTTTTTTCCTTCAAAATGTCATTTTGCTGTCAGACTGTTCTAAACACGGGAAACATGCGCCCCTTTACAGGCATAGTATAGACACCCCCCAGGTACGAAATTTAAAGGAATATTACACTTTTGTTGTTTCACTTTAAGCATTATTAAAATCACTGCTCCTGAAAAAACGGCCGTTTTTAAAACTTTTTTTTTGCATTGATCCATGTCCCCTGGGGCAGGACCCAGGTCCCCAAACACTTTTATGACAATAACTTGCATATAAGCCTTTAAAATTAGCACTTTTGATTATTCATGTTCGAGTCCCATAGACTTTAACGGTGTTCACGTGTTCAAATGAACTTTTTTCCTGTTCGCATGTTCTGGTGCGAACCGAACAGGGGGGTGTTCGGCTCATCCCTAGTGTAAATCTTTTCTTCTATCTTTTCATGTGACAACACTGAAGAAATGAGACTTTGCTACAATGTAAAGTAGTGAGTGTACAGCTTGTATAACAGTGTAAATTTGCTGTCCCCTCAAAATAACAACACACAGCCATTAATGTCTAAACCACTGGCAACAAAAGTCAGTACACCCTAAGTGAAAATGTCCAAATTGGGCCGAAAGTGTCAATATTTTGTGTGTCCACCATTATTTTCCAGCACTGCCTTAACCCTCTTAGGCATGGAGATCACCAGAGCTTCACAGGTTGTCACTGGAGTCCTCTTCCCCTCCTCCATGACGACATCACAGAGCTGGTGGATGTTAGAGACCTTGCGCTCCTCCACCTTCTGTTTGAGGATGTCCCACAGATGATCAATAGGGTTTAGGTCTGGAGACATGCTTGGCCAGTCCATCACCTTTACCCTCAGATTCTTTAGCAAGGCAGTGGTCATCTTGGAGGTGTGTTTGGGGTGGTTATCATGTTGGAATACTGCCCTGCGGTCCAGTCTCTGAAGGTAGGTGATCATGCTCTTCTTCAGTATGTCACAGTACATGTTGGCATTCATGGTTCCCTCAATGATCTGTAGCCCCCCAGTGCCGGCAGCACTCATACAGCCCCAGACCATGACACTCCCACCACCATGCTTGACTGTAGACAAGACACACTTGTCTTTGTCCTCCTCACCTGGTTGTCGCCACACACGCTTGTCACCATCTGAACCAAATACGTTTATCTTGGTCTCATCAGAGCACAGGAGATGGTTCCAGTAATCCATGTCCTTAGTCTGCTTGTCTTCAGCAAACTGTTTGCAGGCTTTCTTGTGCATCATCTTTAGAAGAGGCTTCCTTCTGGGATGACAGCCATGCAGACCAATTTGATGCAGTGTGCGGCGTATGGTCTGAGCACTGACAGGCTGACCCCCCCACCCCTACAACCTCTGCAGCAATGCTGGCAGCACTCATACGTCTATTTCCCAAAGACAACCTCTGGATATGACGCTGAGCACGTGACCTCAACTTCTTTGGTGGACCATGGCGAGGCCTGTTCTGAGTGGAACCTGTCCTGTTATACCGCTGTATGGTCTTGTCAACCGTGCTGCAGCTCAGTTTCAGGGTCTTGGCAAATCTTCTTATAGCCTAGGCCACCTAGTCAAGTTCCTCCAACCCAAACTCACTCATCCATGTCTTTAGGGACCTTGCTTTGTGCACTGGTACGCAGTCATGTTGGAATAGGAAGGGGCCATCCCCAAACTGTTTCCACAAAGTTGGGAGCATGAAATTGTCCAAAATGTCTTGGTATGCTGACGCCTTAAGAGTTCCCTTCACTGGAACTAAGGGGCCAAGCCCAACCCCTGAAAAACAACCCCACACCATAATTCCCCCTCCACCAAATGATTTGGACCAGTGCACAAAGCAAGGTCTATAAAGACATGGGTGAGTAAGTTTGGGGTGGAGGAACTTGACTGGCCTGCACCTTAACCCGATAGAACACCTTTGGGATGAATTAGCGTGGAGACTGCGAGAGCCAGGCCTTCTTGTCCAACATCAGTACCTGACCTCACAAATGCTCTTCTGGAAGAATGGTCAAACATTCCCATAGACACCCTCCTAAACCTTGTGGACGGCCTTCCCAGAAGAGTTGAAGCTGTTATAGCTGCAGAGGGTGGGCCAACTCAATATTGAACCCTACGGACTAAGACTGGGATGTCATTAAAGTTCATGTGTGTGTAAAGGCAGGCGTCCCAATACTTTTGGTAATTTAGTGTTTATTTTATCTGTTGATACAGCCACTTGCCTGCAGTTCGGCTTTTAGGTGCCACAGGAGACTCTGCGTGTGTTTTGGGTTCCTTCCTGCAATTCAGAAACGTTGGACCTTTAAGAAGAATAGGAGGCCTTTGTAATGACAGTACGGAAGGACAGACCTTCTTCTGGAGGACAGACCTTTAAAATTTGGGTCTTGAAAATGAAGAAGTATTATAAATGATTTTCCTGGATTTCCTTCTGTCTGCAGCATCTGGTGGCAGATCGAAGGTAAGAACGGTGAGAGAACGTCCCCCCTCCCCCGTCCCCTGTATAATATATGTCACTGGTTATCGCAGAGCGTCCCCCCCATATGACACTTCATGATGAAAGGCCCCTTCACCCCCAGACAGGTGAAATGATTTATTCTAATTATGGGCAATATGTAGCCATGAAAATTTCCCCGCATTTAACTTAACAAACTGATTAACGGTCTGGCAGTAAATTGCGCGGCCGACGTTTTAAGCGCTGACATTTTATGCCTTTTTGAACGCGAGGTTCAAAAATTTCATGACAGATCCGCGCGCTGTGTGAAAAGGCCACGGCAATTAGTTTAAAGGGAAAAAGGGGGGGTGGGGGAGGGGAGGGGAGCTGCCAGGAGGTTCCGCTTTATAATGCCAATTATATGCCTGCATAATACATCATAAAAGAAAAAAGAGGCTTCCAGCCTTCGCTGGGCAATTATTCTCGGAAAATGCTTTACGGCCGCAATTTTTTGCCCATTATCGGACTTAAAACCAAAGCGGTGTGAAGTCTGAGGCTCTCGGAAGAGCACTTAATGACCCCCCTGAATTTGCGCTGTCACCGCGGCGGGGCGAGTGGGCCCAGGGCACAGAGTACGGAGGACTTTTCTGAAGAAGCGCACTTTACCTGCTCATTATACAGATTATGGGTCATTTGGGAAATACTAGTAATGGTGCAGAGAAAGTTCTGCAAAAGACTTCACAAAAAAAATCTGTTCTAATGGAAAATCGCCCAACCGGGCCAAAAAGCACTTGGCAGTGTCACCGGATACGGCACCAGCACAGGCTCCCCACAAACCATGGTGTCTAAAGAGCGGCCCATCTTCACCATCTGGGTCACTGTGTGATGACCCCAGTTCACCAGACATCAGGCTTGTCCTGCCAGCAGCACCTGAAACCCCACAAACTGCCAGACAGTGCAGACAATGCTTAACTACCCCAATATAGGCCACAGCAGAGCTCTCCAGTTCTGAGAGGCCCTGGATGTTCTCCCATGTGTGCACCTCCCGCATATCCCACCCATCAGTGACCATCAGTGCAGCCTCATCAGTGCACATCAGTGCAGCCTCATCAGTGCACATCAGTGCAGCCTCATTAGTGCAGCCTCATCAGTGCACATCAGTGCAGCCTCATCAGCGACCATCAGTGCAGCTTCATCAGTTCCCATCAGTGTCGCCTCATCAGTGTTGCCTTATCAGTGCCCATCATTGCAGCCTCATCAGTGCACATCAGTACTGCCTCATCAGCGTTCATCAGTGTCACCTCATCAACGACCATGAGTACAGCCTCATCAGTGCCCATCAGTGTCGCCTCATCAGTACCCATCAGTGGCGCTTTCAGCGCAGCCTCATCAGTGCCCATCAGTGTCGCCTCATCAGTGTTGCCTCACCAGTGCCCATCATTGCAGCCTCATCAGTGCCCATCAGTGTCGCCTCATCAGTGCCCATCAGTGTCACCTTATCAGTGTTGCCTCATCAGTGCCCATCATTGCAGCCTCATCAGTGTCCATCAGTGTCGCCTCATCAGTGCAGCCTCATCAGTGCCCATCAGTGTCACCTCATCAGTGTTGCCTCATCAGTGCCCATCATTGCAGCCTCATCAGTGCCCATCAGTGTTGCCTCATCAGTGTTCATCAGTGTCACCTCATCAATGACCATCAGTGCCCATCACTGTCACCTCATCATTGCCCATCAGTGTCGCCTCATCAGTGCCCATTAGTGCAGCCTCATCAGTGCACATCAGTGCCCATCAGTCCAGCCTCATCAGTGAAGGAGAATAATTATCTGCTAAATTTTATAACAAACTGTGAAAAATGTTTTTTTTTTCAATTTTTTTTTTCTCTTTGTTTGTTTAGCAAAAAATAAAAAAAAATTTTAAATGGCGGTAATTAAATACCACCAAAACAAAGCTCTATTTGTGTGAAAAAAAATGATAAACATTTCATATGGGTACAGTGTTGCATGACCGCACAATTGTGATTGAAAGTGTGATAGCGCTGAAAGCTGAAAATTGGCCTGTAGGCAAGTGGGTAAAATTCTTACCCCAGCACTTGTGGTTTACAACATTCAATGCTGCTGGTTCCTGCTCTCTCAGCACTGCATCCCTGAACTTCCAGTCTTCACAGGAAGGAGTTAAGAGTGGACAGTGCAGTCTGTGGTCAATCTGGTAGCTTAGAAAAAGGAAGGGGGGAGGGGCAGGGGAGTATCTTGCCATCCTAGGCTATGGGGCTGCGTGTTTCTATTGACGCACACAGCATAGGGAGACACAACTCCAGTCCTTGCATGAAAGGGTGGCTCCAAAGGAGGTACAGCACAGCACAGTATTATTTTGGCACAAAGATATGGATACAGCATACACAAATAACCCCCCCCCCTCCTCAATGGATGACTTTTTTTTTAGTAAAACCCTAAAATAAATGTCCAAAAATGCGACATTAGAAGTTGATGAAATCCCATACGAATCAATGCATGTTGCACTCCAGCAAGGAGCTCCTCCGGAGACAGGAACAGGTCTCGGAAAGCACAGAAAGGGAACACAAGGGGGCGCCAGCTAAGTACAGCACAAATGAGGGTTTGATTGATTCCAAAATCAAAGTTTTAGGCATCAGATTTGGTCCCAGCGATTACAGTCTGGCAAATTGGGTAAGCAGGCTACAAGATGCCGATGCCAAGGGTGCCAGCTGGAAGGATTGGAAACTCTCTTAGAGGGAAAGGATTGACCCGATTAAAACTTCAATGATCCCGGTATTTCTGTATGTCAGCTTTGTCTGTGTTTTGCCCGTGTCTCTCTATGTGAAGAGCTACCGCTGTTATGGGGGAACAGACTGAATCTTTGAGAGGTCTGTAACCTACCTTCCCAGGGTGGCCTTGGTATGGTCAACCTGGTGGTATTCTTTTCTCTGATGTTTTGTGGAACATAATTTTGGCAATATGCTGGCAGAGGAACCGCCTGGGTGGGGGGTTGGTATTTTTCAGTCCTGGTTTAGGTCTTTTCTGCGAAGCTGGAAGAATGGTGGGCCAATGAAAAGCCTGAGGGTCCAACATGGTGAGCTCCCGGCTTACGTTGCCCCGTGCCTGAAAAAGCTTCGGCAGTGGCGGGTGACGGCGGAGGAAATGAAGTCTCTTCCTAGGAAGGCCCTGGAGAGGAGGGTTGTTGAATCTGCCTTTAGTGAGCCACTGGCCTTCAGGGATTGCCGGGGCCCTGTTATGGGGGAGGGTCTGCTTTTGATTAATCTGGAGAGAATCCTTTTAAAGTTTCGGGATTTGGCCTGGCGCTCATTCCATGGCAGACTCTATGTGAAGGGCAACCTGAAGCATCGCTCTGTGGATAACCGTGGTTGTCCAAGAGTGGAGTGCGGTGGCACAAAATCTCTACCACTGTATTGGAAGAGGTATGAGCAGAGTGTCGGTGCTCTGGCTGTGGCATTCACTACAGATCCATAACAAACATGTTTGTTATGGATCTGGAGTGTGGTGGGAGGAGACGATGGACCGTTCTTGCTTCAGTGCCCCTTCAATGTAGAAGCCTATACGTGGGTGGGGCTCTGGGTATCCCTTTCTTTTCTTGCTTGAGTTACGCGGAGTGGTCATACGGGGCTTTTGAGACTCCCCGGGATTTTGATTTGAAGACACTTTTTCTAGTCAGTTTAGTAGTCTGATACTTCACGTGGAATGCACAGCGTCAGGTCTCCACTCGGGAAAAAAAAGTCCTTTCTGTCGAGGTGGTGCTGCACAACATTCTGGATGAGGTTGGGAAGATTAAAGAAAGACAGGTGGCGGCGGGGGGCCTGGACAAAGGCGTGGAGCGTGGACAAAGGCGTGGGGGAATGTCAGGTCCCCATTGCTGTTGTCTCTGGGTGGGAGGCTTTCCTTTCTGTCCTTCCACGTCTCCTGAATTTTGTTGCGATCAGATTTTTTAAAAAAGGCTGCATGCATGGGTAACATTTCTAATCATTTCTTAGCCGGAGGGTGTGTTTAGGTGGAGGTTGGGTTGTGTTTTGCATTATTTAGTAGCGAATTGATAATAAAATGATGGTTCTTTGTATAGAGTTCTGTTTATGTTATTGTTGGCAAAAAGCCGGTCTCTTTTCTCTTATCTGCTGATGTAAGCTTGTTTGTTTTTGTTTGTGTATATATTCATTTGTATTTATTTTTTTGTATATATGTAACTATATTTTTAACTACCTCCCAAAAGACGGCTACAGCGCGGACTTAATTTGCCGGGAGGGTACCCATAGACGTCCTACCGTGCTCGAGCGGCCTGCACGCCCCCTGCAGGGCGCGCGCGGCGCGCTCTGTGATCAGTGAGTCTATGAGAGTCGGCTGATCACAGATTGGAGTAAGGGGTTGATCCCGCCACCCTTAACATGTGATCAGCTCTCAGCCAATGACAGCTGATCATGTGATGTAAACATCATGGAGAGCCTCTGCAGAGGCTTCTGTGCCCACAGTTCCACCCATCAGTGCCCACAGTGTCACCTATCAGTGCCACCTATAAAATGTCACCAATCAGTGCCTCATCACCAGTGTTGCCTATCAATACCACCTACCAGTGCCCACCAGTGCCACCTACCAGTGCCCACAGTGTCACCTATCAGTGCCCACAGTGCCACCTATCAGTGCCCACAGTGCCACCTATAAAATGTCACCAATCAGTGCCTCATCACCAGTGTTGCCTATCAATACCACCTACCAGTGCCCACCAGCGCCACCTACCAGTGCCCACATTACCACCCATCAGTGCCCACAGTGTCACCTATCAGTGCCCACAGTGCCATCTATAAAATGTCACCAGTGCCTCATCACCAGTGCTGCCTATCAATACCACCTACTAGTGCCTATCAGTGCCACCTACCAGTGCCACCTATCAGTGGCCATCAGTGACATCTATCAGTGCCACCCATCAGGGCCCATCAGTGCCATCTTATCAGTGCCTATCAGTGCCCATCAGTGCAGCCTCATCAGCGAATATCAATGAAGGAGAAAAATTACCCCTTTGCAAAATTTTATAACAAACTAAGAAACTTTTTTTGTTTTTTTTTCAAAAACCGCGCAATTGTCATTCAAAGTGTGACAGCGCTGAAAGCTAAAAATTGGTCTGGGCAGGAGGGGGGGTTTAAATGCCTGGTAAGCAAGAGGTTAATAACAAGCCCTAAACTTGCAAGATTTGTAAATATTTGTTTACGTTTAATAAACAAAAATTTACATCATTACTGGCCGCATCATCAGATGAAAATAGAAGAAAGAAAGCCCAAAAAAACCCAAAACGAATGCAGCCGTCACATCGAAGAATTGGCGCGCTGCAATATAATAAAGCTTTAAAAATCTGGAGGTTGCCCGAAGTAATGTCCCCATCACCATACACAGGGCTTCTCATGGCACGGTGCAATCATGGTTGGGATGTGAAGAGGAGCCTTGTCTGAGGAATAACAAATTGAAGGAAATTGCCTGGACTCCAGCTCCGGCACGTCGCTCTCCCGGTGATGAACCCCCCCCCCCCCCCCGTACCATTAAATAGGTTATCCTGGATTGAGATGGGTCCAGAGAGACCTCACACAAGTCATTATGGCGGACCGGCAGATGATTAGAGTTTACCACCGTGACCTGAATGTGATGCAGCTCCCCTGGCGTTCCTTACTTCCAGATAAATGATACATTACCTTTCCCACGTACACACAACACACAACACAATTGCCAGTCACATCCTATACACGGGAGGATGAGAACACAGAAGGTAATGCAGAGAAGAACACAATAAACCTCAATCCCTCCGTGGTCCCCCCCCCCCCAAGCCAATGACAAACCAAAGTCAACGAAGGGTTCCTTCAGATAAAGAGGTCTCCTTTCCTCCCGGGGAGACGGAGGGAGAGGACTTACAAACAAGACGCACTTGGCCTAGTGGAGGAGAACATCTCACAGCTTCTTCCAAAGTCAGAACTTAAAAGCAGATTCCAGAATTCCTGGAAGAGATCCACTCTACTTTATACTACGCTTCACACAACCCGGGAGAACGTGCAGGAAATGAGTAAACGTTCCACAACCCATAGAGAAACAATGTAATAAAAGTGAGGAAAAGTCTGCCGTCCAAGTATTGACACAAGTTCTAACAAAATGACAAAACTTGCTGGGCCTAAATCTCTTACAACGGAAGACTGGGCTGTGTGTTAGGGGGTGCATTTGACCCCCAATGGGCCGGAACAGATACAGTGCCTTAAAAAAGTATTCATACCCCTTGAAATTTTCCACATTTTGTCAACCAAAAAACGTAAATGTATTTTATTGGGATTTTATGTGATAGACCAACACAAAGTGGCACATAATTGTGAAGTGGAAGGAAAATGATAAATGGTTTTCAATTTTTTTTTTACCAATAAATATGTGAAAAGTGTGGGGGGGGGGGGGGGGCATTTGTATTCAGCCCCCTTTACTCTGATACCCCTAACTAAAATCTAGGGGAACCAATTGCCTTCAGAAGTCACCTAATTAGTAAATAGAGTCCACCTGTGTGTAATTTAAGCTCAGTATAAATACAGCTGTTCTGTGAAGCCCTCAGAGGTTTGTTAGAGAACCTTAGTGAACAAACAACATCATGAAGGCCAAGGAACACACCAGACAGGTCAGGGATAAAGTTGTGGAGAAGTATAAAGCAGGATTAGGTTATAACAAAATATCCCAAGCTTTGATCATCTCACAGAGCTCTGTTCAATCCATCATCGGAAAATGGAAAGAGTATGGGACAACTGCAAACCTACCAAGACATGACCGTCCACTTAAACCAGGGGTCTTCAAACTATGGCCCTCCAGTTGTTGAAGAACTACAAGTCCCATCATGCCTAGTCATGTTTGTGAATGTCAGAGTTTTACAATGCCTCATGGAATGTGTAGTTCCGCAACAGCTGGAGGGCCATAGTTTGAGGATCCCTGACCTAAACTGACCGTCCGGGCATGGAGAGCATTCATCAGAGAAGCAGCCAAGAGGTCCATGGTAACTCTGGAGGAGCTGCAGAGATCCACAGCTCAGGTGGGAGAATCTGTCCACAGGACAACTATTAGTCGTGTTCTCCACAAATCTGCCCTTTATGGAAGAGTCACAAGAAGAAAGCCATTGTTGAAAGAAAGCGTCAGGTAGGCACAGCAGTGTGTCCCTTGGACTCCCTCCTCTTCCTCCTGTGTAGATGTGGGAGGCGGCTTTGGTCTGCTCCACTGTGTGAGACAGGGAGACAGCCGGAGAGATCAAGCGAGAGATCAAGGTAGGGGGTGAGGACCATGCGGCGTTAGCCGTGCCGCTGCCCACAGGTGTCACCCCTCTGGCGGGTGTCACCCGGTGCGGACCGCACCCCCCGCACCCCCCTTATGAAGCCACTGCATCACCCTGAACACACCATCCCCACCGTGAAACATGGTGGTGGCAGCATCATGGTGTGGGGATGCTTTTCTTCAGCAGGGACAGGGAAGCTGGTCAGAGTTGATGGGAAGATGGATGGAGACAAATACAGGACAATCTTAGAAGAAAACCTGTAATGCCCCGTACACACGGTCGGACTTTGTTCGGACATTCCGACAACAAAATCCTAGGATTTTTTCCGACGGATGTTGGCTCAAACTTGTCTTGCATACACATAGTCACACAAAGTTGTCAGAAAATCCGATCGTTTTAAACGCGGTGACGTAAAACATGTACGTCGGGACTATAAACGGGGCAGTGGCCAATAGCTTTCATCTCTTTATTTATTCTGAGCATGCGTGGCACTTTGTCCGTCGGATTTGTGTACACACGATCGGAATTTCCGACAACGGATTTTGTTGTCAGAAAATTTTATCTCCTGCTCTCCAACTTTGTGTGTCGGAAAATCCGATGGAAAATGTCCGATGGAGCCCACACACGGTCGGAATTTCCGACAACACGCTCCGATCGGACATTTTCCATCGGAAAATCCGACCGTGTGTACGGGGCATTAGAGTCTGCAAAAGGCTTGAAATTGGGGCGGAGGTTCATCTTCCAGCAGGACAACGACCCGAAACATACAACCAGAGCTACAATGGAATGGTTTAGATCAAAGCATATTCATGTGTTAGAATGGCCCAGTCACAGTCCAGACCTAAATCACATTGAGAATCTGTGGCAAGACTTGAAAATTGCTGTTCACAGACGCTCTCCATCCAATCTGACAGAACTTGAGATATTTTACAAAGAAGAATGGGCAAAAATGTCCCTCTCTAGATGTGCAAAGCTGGTAGAGACATCCCCAAAAAGACTTGTAGAGAAAGGGGGTTCTACAAAGTATTGACTCCGGGGGGCGCCATACAAATGTACCCCCCACACTTTTCACATATTTATTTATATAATTTATCATTTTCCTTCCACTTCACAATTATGTGACACTTTGTGTTGGTCTATAACATAAAATCCCAATAAAATACATTTATGTTTTTGGTTGTAACATGACAAAATGTGGAGAATTTCAAGGGGTATGAATACTTTTTCAAGGCAATGTATATTGGGCAGGTGGCCCCAAGTGATGATAAATCACCATTCAGACATGAACCCGAGTGAGATCCGCAGTCAGGGACACATGCTGGGTGTTAAAGATCTAACTTTTTCCTGTGAAGTGATTGCAGCACCTGGCAGAGGGGTTTTTCAGCAATACAGTTAAAGGGGTTGTAAACCTTCGAGGTTTTTCACCTTAATGCATACTATGCATTGAGGTGAAAAACTTCCTGTAATGATGCAACCCCCCCCCCCCCCAGCCCTTGTTTTACTTACCTGAACCCCCTCCTGATTGGATGGTTTGATAGCAGTGCAGTCATTGCCTCCCGCTGCTGTCAATCAAATACAATGACGGGGCGGGGCCGAGTCATACATTCGGCTTCTATGGACCCTTGAATGAATGACTCGGGAGCGCACCCGCAAGGTAACCCCCTGGGAGGGCGCTTCTCCCACCTGAACTGAAGCCATTTGGTAGACGTGATGGTCAGGTGTCCAGAAACATTTGGACATACACTGTATTACCAAAAGTATTGGGACGCCTGCCTTTACACACACATGAACTTTAATGGCCTCCCAGTCTTAGTCCGTAGGGTTCAATATTGAGTTGGCTCCGCCCTTTGCAGTTATAACAGCTTCAACTCTTCTGGGAAGGCCGTCCACAAGGTTTAGGAGTGTGTCTATCAGTGGCGGCCTGTCCATAAGGGTGCAGGGGTGCGGCCCCCCCTAATTCATGCGCCCGGCGCTCCTAATCTACATGCAGGGCGCTGGACACATGGCTCTCAATGGGGGTTTTTTTTTATGCACAAGATTAGAGCCTGAGCCTCTAATTGGCTTAAAAAAAGGGTGGGCTCGGCGCGCAGAGCACTGTGCCCTGATCCCACCCAATTGTGTGACAATAGCAAATTAATATTCACTATTGTCTTCCTGATTCTCCTCCCGGCCAATCAGGAAGTAGGTCTCAAGACCCGATTGGTCGAGAGGAGAAGCAACCATATTTGCTGCTGAGGAGAAGGAGATGCGACCTAGATGGGGTAGGTGCGGGGCTGGTGGGTGGACTAACGAGCGAGGGGCGGGTTTGAGTGACCGGGGGGGGGGAGGGTTTGACTGACTGACCACCCCAAACTCTCTCATCCATGTCTTTATGGACCTTGCTTTGTGCACTGGTACGCAGTCATGTTGGAACAGGAAGGGGCCATCCCCAAACTGTTCCCACAAAGTTGGGAGCATGAAATTGTCCAAAATGTCTTGGTATGCTGACGCCTTTAAGAGTTCCCTTCACTGGAACTAAGGGGCCAAGCCCAACCCCTGAAAAACAAATTAAAAAAAAAAATCAAATGGTTTGGACCAGTGTACAAAACAGCCTGTGATTGACGATTGACACCCTCTGCTCTGCTCCTTTGTGCAAGCCCAACCCCTAAAAAACAACCCCCACACCATAACCCCCCCTCCACCAAATGATTTGGACCAGTGCACAAAGCAAGGTCCATAAAGACATGGATGAGCGAGTTTGGAGTGGAGGAACTTGACTGGCCTGCACAGAGTCCTGACCTCAACCCGATAGAACACCTTTGGGATGAATTTTGGACTGTGAGCCAGGCTTTCTCATCCAATATCAGTGCCTGACCTCACAAATGCGCTTCTGGAAGAATGGTCAAACATTCCCATAGACACCCTCCTAAACCTTGTGGACGGCCTTCCCAGAGGAGTTGAAGCTGTTATAGCTGCAAAGGGTGGGCCAACTCAATATTGAACCCTACAGACTAAGACTGGGATGTCATTAAAGTTCGTGTGCGTGTAAAGGCAGGCGTCCCAATACTTTTGGTAATATAGTGTATGCACAAAAACTGTCCCTTTAAGCTGTAATATACTTCTAAATGCTTAAAAGGTTAAAAAGTATGAGCAATCCCCTTCAAAATCCAGACTTGAACTCCAGGTCATTTTATCTGCATTAAAGAACCTTTCCATAATTAGCTTACTCCAGGCTCGGAGAGAGGAGATAAGAGAAGGTATTGTGGGCACGCAGCCTGGGAATATAAGGGCAGAGTACAATGCCGGGGCCCTCCGACCCCCCCGGGCCCGTGGAGAGTAGCGCCCTCTGCGCCCCATGAAGATACGTCCTACAATCACAGATCTCCGGGCCGAGATAATGCAAATCGCACGGCTCTTCAGCAGACAGAAACATTTTATCATAAAACTCCCATAAAAGGGAGTTCTTGCTTTGACCGCGGAGCAGAACCGTCTTATCAGAAAACTGCAAAGCTTCCCATTAGCATAAGGGGAGCGCGGCAAGGTTACACGCTCTGCTGATTCAGCGGCACAATCTGCCGCTCGCAGACCCATCAGGGAGGGATTATTGGCAGCGACGCACAATGCAATAGCGACTTTCAGGCACTTCGGAGTGTCAGCGACCTCTCCTCTGCCAGCACCGCGCTGACACCTGACAGCCTCCGCGTCTTATCGGCGCACTTTATATCCAACAACAGCGCACGCCGCCGCCCGCTAATGCCTTTCAAATGAACAGATGCCGCTTTTATTTATTTATTTGTAAGCTGGGACTTTCCAACGCAAACTGCAATTGTCCGTGGGGGGGGGATGGGTGGAAATGTCCGTGGGGGGGGGGGGGGGGGGGGCGTAAAACGCACTCAACTACCATCACATTTCATGGGCTTGAAAAGAAAAATAACGCGGCAAACAAGACACCCGTCGCCAACATCCCAGGGTCAGTCCGTCCATCGGTCGGTCGCTCGTCCCCCCCACCAGCACCGCACTTACCCCATCTAGCAGCTTCGGCTCCTTCCTGCGTCTCCTCCTCCTCCTCGGCGGCTTCACCCCGCATCTTCGGCTTTATGGCAGCTTCCCTCCTCCTTCCCTCGGTGACCAATACGATCGGCTACTCCTCTCGCCCCGTCGGGTCTCAGGACCCACTATCTGATTGGCCGGGAGGAGAATCAGGAAGACAATAGCGAATATTAATTTGTTTTTGTTGCACAAGTGGGTGGGCTCTGCGCCCCAAGCCCACCCTCTTTTTTAAGCCAATTAGAGCCTCAGACTCTAATCACGTGCTTAAAAAAAAAAAAAACCCATTGGAATCCATGCGTCCGGTGCCCTGCATGTAGATTAGGGGCTGGGTGCATAGAATAGGGAGGTGTATGGACGAGTCGCCACTGCTATGGACCAGAATCTCTGAGGAATGTTTCCAACACCTTGTTGGATCTATGCCACGAAGAATGGGGGCAGTTCTGAAGACAAAAGGGGGTCCAACCCGGTACTAGCAAGGTGTACCTAATAAAGTGACCGGTGAATATATATATATGATCATGCAGTTGTTTATAATCCTGCGCCCTTATGGACAGGCAGCCACTGATAGACACCCTCCTAAACCTTGTGGACGGCCTTCCCAGAAGAGTTGAAGCTGTTATAGCTGCAAAGGGCGGGGCCAACTCAATATTGAACCCTACGGATTTATGCCCCGTACACACGGTCAGACTTTGTTCGGACATTCCGACAACAAAATCCATGGATTTTTTCCGACGGATGTTGGCTCAAACTTGTCTTGCATACACACGGTCACACAAAGTTGTCGGAAAATCCGATCGTTCTAAACGCGGTGACGTAAAACAAGTACGTCGGGACTATAAACGGGGCAGTGGCCAATAGCTTTCATCTCTTTATTTATTCTGAGCATGCGTGGCACTTTGTGCGTCGGATTTGTATACACACGATCGGAATTTCCGACAACGGATTTTGTTGTCGGAAAATTTTATATCCTGCTCTCAAACTTTGTGTGTTGGAAAATCCGATGGAAAATGTGTGATGGAGCCCACACACGATCGGAATTTCCGACAACAAGGTCCTATCACACATTTTCCATCGGAAAATCCGACCTTGTGTACGGGGCATTAGGCTGGGATGTCATTAAAATTCATGTGTGTGTAAAGGCAGGTGTCCCAATACTTTTGGTAATATAGTGTATATCCAAAAGTTTTTACAATATAAAAGGGAGACAATACAGTTACAATACAGTAAAATACAAAAGGGTTAAGAGGGCCCTGCTCAGAAGAGCTTACAATCTAATAGGGTGGGGCGGGTGGTACAAAAGGTTGTAACTGTGGGGAATGAGTTGATGGAAGTGGTAGAAGATTAGTGGGAGGAGTGATAGGCTTCCCTGAAGAGATGAGTTTTCAGGGATCGCCTGAAGGTAGCAAGAGTAGGGGATAGCCGGACAGGTTGAGGTAGCGAGTTCCAGAGGATGGGAGAGGCTCTGTAGAAATCCTGGGGATGAGCATGGGAGGAGGAGGCGAGCGTAGGAGATCTTGAGAAGAGCGGAGAGGACGATTTGGGTGATATTTGGAGACAAGATTAGTGATGTAGCTCGGGGCAGAGTTGTGAATGGCTTTGTATGTTGTGGTTAGTATTTTGAATTTAATTGGCTGGGCGATCGGGAGCCAGTATAGGGATTGGAGGAGAGGGTTGGCAGATGCTGATTGGTTGGTAAGGTAGATGAGTCTGGCAGAAGCATTCATGATAGACTGAAGAGGGGAGGAGCCTATGGAGAGGCAGGCCAATGAGAAGGGATTCGCAATAGTCAAGGCGAGAGATAACAAGGGAGTGAATGAGGAGCTTGGTGGTTTCATTTGTAAAAAAAGGGGCGAATTTTAGAGATGTTACGGATCATGTAGTTGTTTATGATCCATGCACAGAGCCCAGAACAAGTCATTCAGTTTGGGTTTCCATCTACATTTGGCGGTCTGTCGCCGTGTGGATGTACCTTGAAGCAGAAAGCTGCTCCTAACATGAACATCAGCGTAAAGCAGATTTCAATATGGATGACATTTACATAACCATTAATATCTCAACAGGAGATGTGAATGGAAAACGATTGAAGGATGATTGTCAGACAAGGCCGGTCATGGAACTGTTATGTTCTTCTTCTCCATCAGATACATGGAAGGAGATCATTGCAGGATTCTTGTCTTCCATACACTGGGTGATAAGAGATGTTCTACTCCATGTGATCATTCAGTATAAACATTGTATCTCTTTATGACAATCTCGATGTATTAGAAAACCATATAGGGAGTATTGTAGATAATCCCATCACTCAGTGATATCACTTATATTCCTTTATTGGTATTATACACAGCAGTTGCTTGCGGTGTTTATTATTGTGTGGGGTTTTATTTGAGGATCTATGAGGTCCAAACTGATGGAACAGTATATAATACCATGATAAAGTCTCACCTGACTAGAAGAGTTCCTCCATCCCGGGGGTTGTTCCTCTGATGGCCACCTTCATGTCAGAATGTCTCCTCTTCATTCTCTTATCTTCTTCTTGTGTTCCATCTGATGCACAGACAATCTGCAATATACATCACAAGGTACGTTTAAAGGGCATGTACCCCTCAACAATGAACTTCTCTTATTTGGTCCCTTTTGGTTTGTTAAATATACAATTAAAAGCATTTTATATCAGTTCAAAAATAGGTGCTGGCCCTCCCAGAACCTTGTCAGCTTCCTGTGCTTTCTGCCTGTGGTGGCTGTTATCAGTTACATTATTCCCAGTTATCTCTGAACTACAGAACCTCCTCCCTGTTATGTTATAGAGAGGGGGGGTATACTGTAGTCAGTGGCGACTGGTGGTATATTTTTTTGGGGGGGCAGCAAACAGTCCACCCGCCAGCATCCCCACCAGGGTGGTTGAGTCACAGGCAAAGCCCCCCCCCCCCGCACCCTCCTCAAGGGCGGTCGGTTGAGTCACAAGCAAACCCCCCCTTGCCCCCCCCCCAGGCGATCGGTTAGACGGTCCCCGCACTTACCCCCTATCTAGGTCTCAGGCAGCGCTTCCTCTGAGGCAGCAGCTTGCCCTCCGTCTCCTCCCTCCTCCTTCTCGTCGGCCAATAGGATCGCTTCTCCTCTCGGACAATCAGGTGACGGGTCTCAGGACACACTTCCTGATTGGCCGGGAGGAGAATTGGGAAGACAATAGCGAATATTCATTCGCTATTGTCACACAACTGGGTGGGCTCGGGGCGCAGTTCTCTTCGCCCCGAGCCCACCCTTTTCTGTAGCCTATTAGAGCCTCAGGCTCTAATCATGTGCTTTAAAAAAAAACAAAACCCATTGGAATCCATGCGTCCGGCGCCCTGCTTGTAGAATAGGGGGCTGGACACATGGATAGGGGGTGGCCCCCCTGTGCCCTGTATACACAGGCCGCCACAGACTGTAGTCTGCCTGTGGTGATTGATATCAGTTACATTGTTCTTAGTTATTCCCCCCCCCCCCACTTCAAACCCCCGCCCCCCAGCACAAATTCCCCCCAAATTCCCCCTCCTAGCACAAATTTTCTTCCCCCAATCCCCCCTCCCAACACAAACCCCCTAAATCACCACTCTTGGCACCCCCCCCCCCCCCTAAATTTTCCCTTCTAAAACAATAATTACCCTCTGCCACCCCCCGAGATTCCCCCTTCCAACACAAATCCCTTCTCCTTGTGGCACCACCTCGCATGATACCACAGCCCTCCCTCCTGCCCACTCCTTGTCCAGGACCTGCTTAGAGCATAAGGAATCTGGAACCATAGGCGATTTTTAGCTCAGGTCAGTGCAGGGAATAGGGAACCATAGCAGCCCCTTCATGGATTTGTCATCACTTCCTGTTTTCAGAGAAATGAAGGGATATCTCCAAAATACTACAAAGCACAAATCCCAGATTGTGAGTCACAATCGCTGTGCGACCAACAAAAAATATCTTCTTTGCTGTCTGTGTCCATAATGGAGAGTTTTCCCCTCCACTTCCTGCCTCGGCAATTAGAACAGGAAGTGGAGAGAAATCTATTACAGGGACCCGAGAAAAGAGAGAGAGTCGTCTTCCCTACTCTCTAATCCAGCACATTATCTGGAGATCCACTGTCACAAATTCTCATATTTAGACCTAAACCAAAATACTGAACAACAGGAATATTAATTTGATTTATCTGAATTAAGAAGAAAATTTATTATCTAAGGATAAGAAAGAAAGAAAGAAAGAAAGAAAGAAAGAAAGAAAGAAAGAAAGAAAGAAAGAAAGAAAGAAAGAAAGAAAGAAAGAAAGAAAGAAAGAAAGAAAGAAAGAAAGAAAGAAAGAAAAGATTTGTAATGTCTGGTATCTTTTTATGATGAAGATGACCAGGAAGTGAAGAATATTCTGAATATTAAGATCCGTTCCAATTAATTACCCCGACCTGCTCCATCGATACATTTTACAGCACGGCATGAATTCCCATTGATTCTTAGAAGTGCCTATTAATTGCATGTTGGAGTACAGCATTAATCAATAGACGGCATTAATCAATAGACGGCATTAATCAATAGATGGCATTAATAGACGGCATATTCCTGGGAAGGAGGATCAACATAGGGAGAGAAAACACACACGGGTTCTCTCTATTGAAATTCTTTACTGTTTCATGTGGAAGTTAATAAAGTTGTGTGTCTGCAGTGACAGTTACATTGTCAGTTGTACAAATCGTTACAGTTTGTTACAAATGCTTTTCTAAGTGCAAATGTAAGAACGTATTTGGGCTTGAAGTGGCTGTAAGACCTTCCATATCCCCCAGTGAAGTGACTAGGCTCAGGTGATACACAGAGATGAAACATATTGTCCTACGTAAGTTACATCTGTCTATCTGCAGTCTTCTCTTCTCTTCATCCGTTCAAAGTGCTGAATTATAAAGCTTGTCTGAGAGTTCAGAAAAAAAAGAGGGCGAAGAGCTGAAGTTACACTCCGCAGAGCTTAGAGAGAGGAGAGCTCTGAGAACTGATTGGAGGGAAGGAAGGGACACCCCCCCCCCTTCTCCCAGCACACAGGAACAGAGCTGAGGCTGTCAGTCACAAGCTGAGTGCTGGAGCTGCCTCCCCTGTCACCTTTTTATCTATTGGTGTCAACAAAACTTGTCAGAAGTGACTCATGCTGATAGCAGAGGAAGGAGACAGCAGACAGGAATAACACTTAGTGCTCTGGACTGAGACAAGTACACACTATAGAGGGATGTGCTTAGTTCAGATTTCATGTCTGAGATTTACAACCACTTTAACCACTTGCTGCCTGTGTTCCTAGGACATGGCGCAACCCCGATCTCGGTAAAGAGCAGATGATGCCCTGATTACAGTACAGCCCCAGCAGTGCCCATCAGTGACACCAATCAGTGCCCATCAGTGACACCAATCAGTACCCATCAGTGACACCAATCAGTGCCCATCAGTGACACCAATCAGTGCCCGTCAGTGACACCAATCAGTGCCCGTAAGTGACAGCAATCAGTGCCCATCAGGGACACCAATCAGTGCCCATAAGTGACAGCAATCAGTGCCCATAAGTGACAGCAATCAGTGCCCATCAGTTAAACCAATCCATGCCCCCTGTGACACCAATCAGTGCCCATCAGGGACACCAATCAGTGCCCATTAGTGATGCCAGTCAGTGCTGCCTTTCAGTGCCCATTGGTGCCTGCTCATCAGTACCACCTATAATTGCTCACCACTGCCGCCTATCATTGCCCACCAGCGCCGCGTATCATTGCCTACCAGTGCTGCCTATCATTGCCCACCAGTGCCGCCTCAGTGCTCATTAGTGCCGCATATTAGTGCCTCCTCATCAGTGCCACTTAATCAGAGCCCTTCGGTGCCACCTCAACAGTGCCCATAAGTGCAGCTGGATCAGTGAGCCCTCATTAGTGCCCATCAGTGAAGGAGAAGTGAAATTACTTATTTACAAAATTTACTGGCAGAAACTAAGAAAAAACATTTTTTTTTCAAAACTTTCGGCCTCTTATAAAAAAAAGTTTTGCAAAAAATAAAAGCTCAGCAATGATTAAAATACCACCAAAAGAAAGCTTTATTTGTGTGGGGAAAAAAATGATAAAAACGTCATATGGGTATGGTGTGTTGCATGACCGCGTAATTGAGAATACCATTAAAAAAACAATAGAAAAGAATAGAAAGAATAAAACCCTTTCCCAAAATTCAAATAGAATCAATTTGAATTTGAATAGAATAGAATAGATTAGAATTAGGAAGATGGTTATATTCATTCTATTCTGTTGTTTTTTTTCTATACTATTGTGTTATTTTCTATTCTATTCTACTCCATTCTTTTCAATTCTATTTAAATTCGAATTGATTCTATTAGTATTTTGGAAAATGATTATATTGTTTTTGTTCTATTCTATTGTTTTTTTAATTCTCTTCTTTACTATTGTATTTGAATTTCAGAAGATGATTATAATCTTTCAATTTAATTCTATTTTTTTTTTTATTCTATTCCTTTCTATTCCTTTCTTTTATTTTCTATCTTATGTTGTACTGTTTTACTCTATTCTTTTCTATTCCTTTATTTTCTATTCTATTTTATTCTCTTTGGAAATTCAAAAACTATTCAAATTCGAAAACTATTCGAAACTTATTCAAAAACTTTTTGAACCGATAGGAAATTCGGATTCGGAAAATTTGAATCGATTCGAATGCGAATAAACAAAAGGCATTCCAAAAACGAATTAAACGGATTAAAGCGGATTTAACGAAACAATTTTTTAAAATAATGAATCGAAGCTAAACAAAAACATATTTATTCGTTCTGCACATGGGGTTCCCAGCTTTGGGCGGGGTACCTCTTTAACATTGTAACCACATTAGCTCGTAATTAAGAGTTCTTCTGTAGTTAACGAGCAGCGAGCGCCACCAGCGAAGCTGCGAATACATACTGTATATCAGGCAGTATTTTCTGTTTGATATATATATATATATATATATATATATATATATATACACAGTATATATAATTATAGATCGTCCCAACAGCTCCGATAAGTCCTATTGGCTGTCAGGAGAGGCGCTCGGCGGCAGAGCCGACAATCTATTTAGCGTTAGGAAGGTGTCACATTTTATTTCTTCCGTGTGGTAATATGTTTATCCTAACAAAGACCATCGCTCACTTTGTCAATCGTCCCCCAGACATCTACAGCGGCCTAAACAGAGCCATAAAACAGGTTTAGTATCCGGCCTGTAAGAGGAGCGCTCCCTGCACTGACAGAGCGCAGAATTACGAGGCCCTCGCTCGCCGTTCCTCACACGGCCTGAGCTTTGTCACATCGTCACACCGCCTGTGCCGGGAGGAAGTGATGACAACCCCCCCACCTCTTGTAATGTTCACTGTAAAACAGGCGATTTGCAATGCCAGAGATCCGACAGTCACTGAAATGTGTGACAAGCGAGCCTTAGGGTAAGAGCTCCATCAGCATATAACCAGGAGGGGGCGCAATGGGCGGGCCAATAACTGGATACAAATGACACGATCGCCAGGCGTTCCATGACCGATCGCAGTAACAGAATCTGTACGCAGCATGCTTAGTGATATCTAATTGTAACACTTCAAGGTACTGATTACCTCTCATAGAGATCACACATTGTTACAATGTACAGTCTGATCACTGGGGGAGAGGAGACTGAGGAAATGCTTCTTTCTGCCTGCAACAGGCTGATAGCATCATCTCAGCCTAGGCAAAGTCACTGGACTAGTCTTGTGTAATAAGTTATGCAAGTGTAACATTTGCAAGTATTTAATACCTCTCACAGAGATCACACAATGTTACAATGTACAAGTCTGATCACTGGGGGGGGGGACTGAGGAAATGCTTCCTCCCGCCTGCAGTACACTGATAGCATCATCTCAGCCTAGGCAAAGTCACTGGACTAGTATTATGTAATAAGTAATGTCAGTGTAACACTCCTGGGTATCTATTACCCCTCACAGAGATCACATAATGTTACAATGTTGCAGTCTGATCACTGAGGGAGGAGAGACTGAGGAAATGCTTCCTCCTTCCTGCAACAGGGAGATGGCATTATCTTAGCCTAGTCACAGTCACTAGTGACTAGTAATATATAACAAGTAATATGTCAGTGTAACAATTGCAGGTATTTATTACCTCTCACTGAGATCACACTGTTACAATGTTGCAGTCTGATCACTGGGGGGGAAGGGAGACTGGAGGAAATGCTTTTTTCTGACTGCAGCAGACTAATGACATCATATCAGCCTAGGCAAAATCACTGGACTAGTAATATTGTAATATGTAATGTCAGTGTAACACTTCCAGGTATTTATTACCTCTTACAGAGATCACAAAATGTGTCACTATTCCGGCCCAAACACTGGGGGGATGAGGAGACAGAGGAAATGCTTCCACCAGCCTGCAGCATACTGATGACATCATCTCAGCCTAGGCAAAGTCACTGGACTAGTAATATGTCAAATAATGACAATGTATTTTTTACCTCTCACAGAATTAACAAAATGTTTCAAAGTTCCAGCCTAATCACTCTGCTAGGGGAGACTGAGGAAATGTTTCCACCTGCCTGCAGTACACTGATTATATCAGCTCATCCCAGGCAAAGTCACTGGACTATTAATGTGTAAAATAATATCAGTGTAACACTTCCAGGTTTTCATTACCTCTCACAGAGATCGCACAAAGTTACAATGGTGCATTCTCATCACTGGGGAGACTGAGGAAATGCTTCTCCCTGCCTGCAACAGGCTGATGGCATCATCTTAGCCTGGACAAAGTTATTGTTTAATAAGTAATGCCAGTGCAACACTTCCAGGTATTTGTTACCTCTCACAGAGATCACACAATGTTGCAGTCTGATCACTGGGGAAGAGAGGACTTAGGAAATGCTCAGTTTTCCCGCAGCAGGCTGATGGCATCATCTCAGCCTGGGCAAAGTCAATGCACTACTACTGTGTAATAATTAATGTCAAAATGTGTGTCTTACAAAAATGTATTACCTCTCACAGAGATTACACAATGTTACAGTCCGATCACCAGGTGGGAGGGGAGACTGAGGAAATGCTTCCTCCTGCGTGCAGCTGACTGATGACATCGTTTCAGCCTAGGCACAAGTATAAAAGAAGTGTGGAGCTTTTCTGAAAAGGGATACTGTTGAACCTTTGAAGAGGCGGTGCAGGGGCGCCAGTTCTGTATAAATTGATCTGAACTCTGATTGGGTGAGATTTATGGAGCACTGCGAATCATAACCAATTATTATATTTTTTGTATCAGCTTCCTGAAAGTGACAGTAGACATGTGCAGTTCGTTTAGTTCCAAATTCGTTTTTTATCGAATTTAGACAGATTCGGAAATTCGAAATTCAAAAATTCGGAAATTCGAAATGCAAAAATCTGAAAATTCGGAAATCCAAAAATAAGAACAAAAATATGAAAATAAGAACAAAAATCCGAAAATTAAAAAATCTGAAGCAATAACTAACTAATAATAACTTAACTTTTACTAAACTATTAAATTATAGCTATTGGAATTTCCTTTCAAATTTGGTTGTAACAAATACAAAATTTATCCGAAGTTATGAATTATCCGGAATAACGAATGAAGTATCTAAACGAATGGAACGTAACAAATTAATAATTTTAAACAATATCAATAATAAAACCGTATTATTAATTATTATTTTCCATTTGTTTAGATGCGTTATTATGGATAATTCGTAACTTCGGATAAATTTGTATTCGTTATATTCACTAACAGACAAATTTCAAAAGGAAATTCCAAAACCTAGTTACTAGTTATTATTAGTTGGATAGATATAATTTTGAATTTTTGGATTTTCCTTTCTTATTTTCAGATTTTTGAATTTCCGAATTTTTGAATTACTGAAAAAAAAACAAACAAAAAAAAAAAAAACGAAATGAAATGAAACTAGCCCTGGGTCAATCGGTACCCAGAACTCCTGATTCCGGGTCACCTGATCACTGTGGTAGCCTCTGATTGGCTATCATAGTGATCAGTCGCTGTAAAGCCCGCCCCTGTGTTTCTCTCTCTGTGAATTGAGTGGGAAGATACATTGTATCTCTCTCTCTCTCTCTCTCTCTCTCTCTCTCTCTCTCCTTGCAGAGAAGGAAAAAAGAACTGTGTGTACTTTCCTTGTAATAGGAATAAAAGTGTTTAAAAAAAAATTAAAGGGACAGTGTAAAAATACAAAATTAAAAGTAAAATAAATAAAAAAAAACATTTAAACTGCACCGCACAACAAACACATTGGTAATTTGCGAGGGTCAGAGCAAGAACAATAATTCTAGCGGAAGACCTCCTCTGTAACTCTGCACTGTCTGTAGAACACCAATAATATCCTAGCGCTACAAGACACGCATGATGCCCCCCTATGGTCGTCTATCAGGATATACAGTATCTCCAGACACTATATAATGGCTTTATAAAGGAGCTCTGCAAATTTAACACCGAACTCCGGGATCAGGAAACATCATCTAAATAAAGGAGGTCTACTTCTTGGTGTGCGAACATTAGCATATAAGCACCTAATGTTCTCTGTGTGTATTCTTACTACCGTACTTATTCCGATACCACTGTAAGGGGGACATTCTGACCACCACTGTAAGGAGGACATTCTGACCACCACTGTAAGGGGGACATTTTGACCACCAACGTAAGAGGACATCCTGACCACCACTGTAAGGGGACATCCCGACCACCATTGTAAGGGGACATTCTGACCACCACCGTAAGGGGACATCCAGACCACCAATGTAAGGGGACATTCTGACCACCACCTTAAGGGGACATCCCGACCACCATTGTAAGGGGACATTCTGACCACCACCGTAAGGGGACATCTCGACCACCATTGTAAGGGGACATCTCGATCACCACTGTAAGAGGACAGCCTGACCACCACTGTAAGAGGACAGCCTGACCACCACTGTAAGGGGACATTCTGACCACCACTGCGAGGACATTCTGACCACCACTGCGAGGAGGACATTCTGACCACCACTGCGAGGAGGACATTCTGACCACCACTGCGAGGAGGACATTCTGACCACCACTGCGAGGAGGACATTCTGACCACCACTGCGAGGAGGACATTCTGACCACCACTGCGAGGAGGACATTCTGACCACCACTGCGAGGAGGACATTCTGACCACCACTGCGAGGAGGACATTCTGACCACCACTGCGAGGAGGACATTCTGATCACCACTGCAAGGAGGACATTCTGACCACCACTGCGAGGAGCACATTCTGACCACCACTTCGAGGAGGACATTCTGACCACCACTGTGAGGAGGATATTCTGACCGCCACTGTAAGAGGACAGCCTGACCACCACTGTAAGGGAACATTCTGACCACCACTTTGAGGAGGACATTCTAACCACCACTGTAAGAGGACAGCTTGACCACCACTGTAAGAGGACAGCCTGACCACCACTGTAAGAGGACAGCCTGACCACCACTGTAAGAGGACAGCCTGACCACCACTGTAAGGGGACATCCCGACCACCGTTGTAATGGGACATTCTGACCACCACCGTAAGGGGACATCCCCACCACCACCGTAAGGGGACATCCAGACCACCATTGTAAGGGGACATTTTGACCACCACCTTAAGGGGACATCCCGACCACCATTGTAAGGGGACATTCTGACCACCACCGTAAGGGGACATCCAGACCACCATTGTAAGGGGACATTCTGACCACCACCGTAAAGGGACATCCAGACCACCATTGTAAGGGGACATTTTGACCACCACCGTAAGGGGACATCTCGACCACCATTGTAAATGGACATCTCGATCACCACTGTAAGAGGACAGCCTGACCACCACTGTAAGAGGACAGCCTGACCACCACTGTAAGGGGACATTCTGACCACCACTTTTGAGGAGGACATTCTGACCACCACTTTGAGGAGGACATTCTAACCACCACTGTAAGAGGACAGCTTGACCACCACTGTAAGAGGACAGCCTGACCACCACTGTAAGAGGACAGCCTGACCACCACTGTTAGGAGGACATTCTGACCACAAATGTAAGGGGACATTCTGACCACCACTGTAAGGGGACATTCTGACCACCACTGTAAGGGGACATTCTGACCACCACTGTAAGACAGGTAACCTGTTTTAAAGTACAGTACCATAGTTTGGCGCCATTCCACAAGCGTGAGCAAATTTAAGGCATGACATGTTAGCTATCTATTTACTCGGTGTAACCATCTTTTATATTTTACAAATAAATTGGGTTATGTGTTGTTTTTTTGTTGTTTTTTTTTGCATTAGAATTCGTTAAAGTCTTTTTTTCCCCAAAAATTGCATTTGAAAAACCACCGCTTAAATACCATGTGACATAAAAAATTGCAAAGACCTGCATTTTATTCTCTAGGGTCTCTGCTAAAAAATATATATATAATGTTTTGGGGTTCTGAGTAATTTTCTAGCAAAAAAAACCACTGCATGTAGGAGAGAAGTGTCAGAATAGGCCTGGTCCTTAAGTGGAAAGCTGTAGATTGAAAATGAGCTTTGCACCAAATGCTCGACCAAAGTTGGAATCATGATGTGTTAACCCATAGTGCCATCAGGAAATCTGGACCAGAACCGGGCCCCCCTCGAAGGTCAGGGCCCCAAAGCCGTTCTCAGCCATTCTCTTATCACAGCTTCACCCTCTAAGCTCGCCGCCCCACCTTCCAAGCTGTGAAAGTTTTGAAGTCTCTAGCGTTTCAATTAAAAAGTTTTCCAGAAAGTTTTAATAAAGTTAACGGCGGCGTTCCGCACATTAAACCCTTCCGCCGCCAGACGACGTTTAATTTCAGAGTGCGCTTAAGTGGCCCCAATCGTTGGTGAACATCGGCGAGAGGAAGGGCCCCCCACCAGTCCTGCCCAGTAAAGTCATTGCAATGCGGTTTTCGGCAGGAAAGTTAACCAGGCAGTAAATTAGGATGCCTAATCTTTCGGATGGAGGGAGGGGCCGCCGTTGGCCAAGACGGGGGCCGCGGCCCTCCTCTGTAATCATCCGTCAGCCTGACAGGAATCTTAATTAAAATTTGACACAGTATGTCTTTTAATTAGCCGTGGAGAGGGAGCCGAGCGCTATCAATATTTAGCAGGATAATTGTATGAATTGACGCTTCACAAGGCAGCAGCAGGAGAGGGGACGCAGAACAGCAGGCGGCTATTCAAGCGCACAAGGCAAGATGGTCGCTTGTAGATAATCTGTGTTACACGATGGGGCTCGGGGGAAGGGGGGGCTGCAACATTCCGACACATAGGCGGCTCAGCGCTGTACTGCTGAATTACGCTGCACCTGACATGACGCTTTACACATCCTGCACTGTCTGTAGAACACCAATAAGATCCTAACACTACAAGACCTGCATGACGCTCCCCTATGGTCGTCTATCAGGATTTATCTCCAGCCACTAATGGCACCGGGGGGGCTTTATAAAGGAGCTCTGCGGATTTACCACCGAAACTCCGGGATCAGGAAATATCATCTAAATACAGGAGGCCTGCTTCTTCTTGGTGTCCGAACATTAGCATATAAGCACTTAATGTTCTCTGTGTGTATTCTTACTACTTATTCCGATCACCATTGTAAGAGGACATTCTGACCACCACTGTGAGGAGGACATTCTGACCACCACTGTGAGGGGGACATTCTGACCACCACAGTGAGGAGGACATTCTGACCACCACTGTGAGGAGGACATTCTGACCACCACTGTGAGTGGGACATTCTGACCACCACTGTGAGTGGGACATTCTGACCACCACTGTGAGGGGGACATTCTGACCACCACTGTGAGGGGGACATTCTGACCACCACTATGAGGAGGACATTCTGACCACCACTGTGAGTGGGACATTCTGACCACCACTGTGAGGAGGACATTCTGACCACCACTGTGAGGAGGACATTCTGACCACCACTGTGAGGAGGACATTCTGACCACCACTGTGAGGAGGACATTCTGACCACCACTGAGAGGAGGACATTCTGACCACCATTGTGAGGAGGACATTCTGGCCACATTGTGAGGGGGACATTCTGACCACCACTGTAAAGGGGATATTCTGACCACCGTAATGCCGCGTACACACGATCAGACATTCCAACAACAAAATCCATGTTTTTTTTCCAGAATGATGTTGGCTCAAACTTGTCTTGCATACACACGGTAAAACAAATGTTGTCGGATTCCGATTGTCAAGAACGCGGCGACAAGCCGAGAAAAATGAAGTTCAATAGCCAGTGTGGCTCTTCTGCTTGATTCCGAGCATGCGTGGAACTTTGGGCGCCGGAACTGTGTACACACGATCAGAATTTCCGACAACGGATTTTGTTGTCTGAAAATTTGAGAGCCAGATCTCAAATTTTGTTTGTCAGAAATTCCGACGGAAAATGTCCGATGGAGCCTACACACGGTCAGAATTTCCGACAACAGGCTCCAATCGAACATTTCCTGTCTGAAAATCCGACCGTGTGTACGGGGCATAAGAAGACATGCTGACCACCATTGTAAGAGGACATGCTGACCACCACTGTGAGGAGGACATTCTGACCACCAGTGTAAGGGGGCATACTGACCAAAAAGGGGGCATTCTGACCACCACTGTAAGGGGGACATTCTGACCACCACTGTAATAGGAAATCCTGACCACCACTGTAAGGGGGACATTCTGAACACCACTGTAAGAGGACTTCCCGACCACCACTTTAAGGGGACATACTGACCAAAAAGGGGGCATTCTGACCTCCACTGTAAAGGAACATACTGACCAAAAAGGGGGCATTCCGACCTCCACTGCAACGGGGGACATTCTGATCACCACTATAACGTGGGCATTCTGACCACCACTGTAAGGGGGGCATTCTGATCAACACTGTAAGGGGACGTCCTGACCACCACTGTAAGGGGGACATTCTGAACACCACTGTAAGAGGACTTCCTGACCACCACTGTAAGTGGACATGCCGACCACCATTGTAAAGGGACATACTAACCACCACTGTGAGGAGGACATTCTGACCACCACTGTAAGGGGGCATACTGACCAAAAAGGGGGCATTCTGACTGCCACTGTAAGAGGACTTCCTGACCACCACTGTAAGTGGACATGCCGACCACCATTGTAAAGGGACATACTAACCACCACTGTGAGGAGGACATTCTGACCACCACTGTAAGGGGGCATACTGACCAAAAAGGGGGCATTCTGACTGCCACTGTAAGAGGACTTCCTGACCACCACTGTAAGAGGACGTGCCGACCACCATTGTAAGGGGACATACTGACCACCACTGTAAGGGGGCATTCTGACTAAAAAGGGCGCATTCTGACTGCCACTGTAAGGGGGCATTCTGAACACCACTTTAAGAGGACTTCCCGACCACCACTGTAAGGGGACATACTGACCAAAAAGGGGGCATTCTGACCTCCACTGTAAGGGGGCATTCTGACTGCCACTGTAAGGGGGCATTCTGACCGCCACTGTAAGGGGGCATTCTGACCACCGCTGTAAGGGGGGCATTCTGACCACCGCTGTAAGGGGGGCATTCTGACCACCACTGTAAGGGAGATGCCGCCCACCACTGTAAGGGAACATTCTGACCACCATTGTAAGGGGGCATACTGACCAAAAAGGGGGCATTCTGACCTCCACTGTAAGGGGGCATTCTAACTAAAAAGGGGGCATTCTGACTGTCACTGTAAGGGGGCATTCTGACCACCTCTGTAAAGGGGCATTCTGACTAAAAAGGGGGCATTCTGACTGTCACTGTAAGGGGGCATTCTGACCACCACTGTAAGGGGGGTATATGTTTGGGTGTTCCATCCCTTTAACAGAGAACTGTTATCATTGTAAGGAAATATTCATCATTTATAACACAGCACTGCCTGAAGGTAAATGTTCGATGACTGCAGTGGGGATTGAAGAAAGATCAGTGTACAAAGCAACATTAATATACCTCCTCCATAATCGGCCTTGCTCTAACCCCTCCAGTCACGTTTTCCCGCACGGTTGTCATCCTGACCCCCTCACCCCTTCCTTGTACATCTATTTATATCCTGGGAGTCGGCGGGAAGCGATGCAGAGAGGTGACCCTCTGATACGGAGTGCCAGGTGAGGAATCACAAAGGAAGCTCAGGACTTCTCTGCTCAGCTCATGTAACAATACATCAGAGAGAGAGAAATGATTCATTGTAATTATCCTTTATTTATGAGCGCGGACATGATCAGGAGCAAATTACAGACTAAATACAGAAGGGGGCACTGACAATACAAGGTGACCATACGCTATACAATCTGATTGTACAATCTCCTTTAGAACCATCAGCAACTACGTAGTGGAAGAACCCGTCTGATTTAGTACAGTCCAGTTGGGTTTTTCATTTATCATGCAGGGTCACCATCTACATCCTGGAGCGGAATGACACAATCATGTAAATCCTGGTGCTTGCGCAGTTCTTGGCTGTATTCACAAATGTCTGACACAGACCGGCCTTCAAAGTTACAATGTAGTCATGTAGTCTGGTCACCAGGGGCGTAACTACCACCATAGCGACCCATGCGGGCGCTATGGGGCCCGCAGCCGAGTGGGGCCCAGTGAGGATAAGAGCACCGCCGGCACAGTCTCCCAGCCAGGGGAAGAGAGAGGAGAGGAAGAGGCGAGCTGTCCGTATCAGCAGAGAGCTGAATTGCCCGATGTAATAGCTTTCATTAGAACTTCCAGTGTTCCCGGGGCTCACGTCACATAGCTCCACCTTTTGGCCCGGTGCCTTTGATAGACAGAACGCCGATCCAATGCGGGACGTGTGACGTCATCAAAGGCGTCGGGCCAAGAGGTGGGGCTATGTGACGATGAGCCCCGGGAAGAAAGGAAATTCAAATGAAAGCTATTACAGCGGGCAATCCCGCTCTCTGCTGATCCGGGTGGCTTGCCTCTTCCTCTGCATAGGTGAGGCTGTATGGGGCACAGGCAGACCAGGCTGTATTGGGCACAGGTCACGCTGTATTGGGCACAGGTCACGCTGTATGGGGCACAGGTCACGCTGTATGGGGCACAGGTCACGCTGTATGGGGCACAGGTCACGCTGTATGGGGCACAGGTCACGCTGTATGGGGCACAGGTCACGCTGTATGGGGCACAGGTCACGCTGTATTGGGCACAGGTCACGCTGTATTGGGCACAGGTCACGCTGTATTGGGCACAGGTCACGCTGTATTGGGCACAGGTCACGCTGTATGGGGCACAGGTCACGCTGTATGGGGCACAGGTCACGCTGTATGGGGCACAGGTCACGCTGTATGGGGCACAGGTCACGCTGTATGGGGCACAGGTCACGCTGTATTGGGCATAGGTCACGCTGCATTGGGCACAGGTCACTCTGTATTGGGCACAGGTCACGCTGCATTGGGCACAGGTCACTCTGTATTGGGCACAGGTCACGCTGCATGGGGCACAGGTCACGCTGCATTGGGCACAGGTCACGCTGTATGGGGCACAGGTCACGCTGCATTGGGCACAGGTCACGCTGTATGGGGCACAGGTCACGCTGTATGGGGCACAGGTCACGCTGTATTGGGCAAAGGTCACGCTGTATGGGGCACAGGTCACGCTGCATGGGGCACAGGTCACTCTGTATTGGGCACAGGTCACGCTGTATGGGGCACAGGTCACACTGCATTGGGCACAGGTCACTCTGTATTGGGCACAGGTCACGCTGTATGGGGCACAGGTTACGCTGCATTGGGCACAGGTCACGCTGTATGTGCCACAGGTCACGCTGCATTGACACTAGGGCTGTGGGGGGGGGGCTGTTTGCAGGGGGGCCCCATACAACATTTTGCTATGGGGCCCTGCTATTTCTAGTTACGCCCCTGCTGGTCACTGGGTGAGAGGAGAGCGAGGAAATGCTTCCTCCTAACTGCAGCAGACTGATGACATCATCTCAGCCTAGGCAAAGTTACAATGTACAGTCTGGTCACTGGGGGGGGGGGGGGGGGACACTGAGAAAACACTTTCTCCTGTCTGCAGCAGACTGATGACATCATCTTATCCTAAGAAAGGTTACAATGTATAGGCTGATCACTGTGGGGAGGAAACTGAAAAAAATGCTTCCCCTTGCAAAGTCACTGACCGGAGCTGACGGACGACTTTTCAATGAAAAAGGTGGAGATTTTCTGAAAAATGCTCTTGTTGCTGGATATTTTAGCATGTCAGGAATATATTCATGCAGAGTTGTAAATTTACTGACAGGTCCACTTTGACCACTTGCCTACCAGGAACTTTCACCCCCTCTTCCTGCCCAGACCAATTTTTCAGCTTTCAGCGCTCTCACACTTTGAATGACATTTTTTGTCACACGAATAGAGCTTTCTTTTGGTGGTATTTAATCACAACTGGGTTTTTTTTTTGCTAAACAAACAAAAAAAGATAGCATATTTTGAAAAAAAAAATCGTTTTTCTTCATTTCAGTTATAAAATTTTGTAAATGAGTAATTTTTATGCTTTACTGATGTGTGCCGATGAGGCCCCTCCGAGCCCACCCAGTTGTGTTACAATAGTGACTAGTAATTCGCTATTGTAACACTGAATCTTGTCCTGGCCAATCAGGAAGTGGGTCATGAGACCCGTCACCCAATTGGCCGAAAAGGAAATCAGATCCGATCAGATTGGCCGGCTGGGAGGGAGAAGATGGGAAACCGAGCCAACAAGCGGACCACAGCCCAGAGAGAAGCTGACGCCGCCCGCCACGCTGCCCACGAGGCGGGGCCCAGACTGGGGGAGGTTGTGCCACTGAGTGGATATAAGGGGATGGAAGGTGCGCGATCTAACGCATTAATCAAAGTGATAAATTTGTTCATAAACAAAATAGATGAGTACAAATAAATGACTATGAATTCATACAAACTAGATTACAAGATACTCAATAAAAATTTGTTATGCCCATACAAGGGCAAATGATCAAGGTATGCTAACGCGTTTTGAGGTGTTCCCCTTTCATCATAGCCTTGGAAAGTACTGTCCATGACCTTCGTGACCTGACTGACCGGGGGGGGGGGAGGAGTGTTGGCGTTGTAGTAGGATGGTTTGAAGCCACCCCCCCCCCAAAAAAAAAAAAAACCCCACCAGTCGCCCACCACTGACTGACAGGTAGCACTGATAGGCACTGACGCGCTATCAGCATGAGGAGAGGACTGTCGATAACCAGCAAATCCTGTTTACATTGTGATCAGCCATGATTGGGCATAGCTGATCACATGGTAAAGGGCTCCTGTGATTGGCCCTTTACTTCGATCTGTGATCAACTAATCACAGAGCACTCCCGATGTGTGCCCCGGGGTCACGCGTGCCCCCCAGGGTTCTGGGAGAATGTCAATAGACGCCCTCCTGGAAAGCGTGCGACCGCGCGGCAGCCATCATTCATCTACAGGCGCAGAGTATTCTAATAAAAGGTGGAAGACGCCCGAGGTCTTTGATGACACCGGCAGGCTGAGAGCCTTTCACCAGAACTCACCGTCACTAATCCGCTCTAAATGTACTTTACTGCTTTTCCAGACTTATTTCTGTTTGGCTCAGAATAGCTCCTAAACCCTGATTGGATTGTGTGAGATTACCGGGTCTCACGTGCGGGCCGACGTACATTTTGTCTACCGCCGATCTTTGTTCTTCGCGAGAAGCAAATATAAAGTAAATGTATGATCTGCAGTTGGTGTCAATGTTAGCTTGATGACACCGCAAATACAGTGCATTAAACTGCACCAAATCACATCGTACTACTGCTGCAGTGCACAATTTCTGGTGCAATTTCAGCTCATTCAGCCTGCCCATAGATCTAACATTGAGCAGTCACATGACCTTGTCACAATGCCAGCTCTTCCTGCATTGGCCATAATGCAAAATAATATTACCAGCATTCACTACACTGAAATGGGAGTGGTCACATGACCTTGTCACAGCACCAGCGTCCTTTACATACTACTCTTTCTACTCTATAGGGTCCTATCACATTATCGCATTGCCAGTGTTCACTACACAGACATTGCCAGCTCTCCTTACATTGACTCCATGGTCACATCGAATTATTACAGTGCCAGCTCTCCATACATTGACTCTATGGTCACATCGAATTATTACAGTGCCAGCTCTCCTTACATTGACTCCATGGTCACTTCGAATTATTACAGTGCCAGCTCTCCATACATTGACTCTATGGTCACATCGAATTATTACAGTGCCAGCTCTCCTTACATTGACTCCATGGTCACTTCGAATTATTACAGTGCCAGCTCTCCATACATTGACTCTATGGTCACTTCAAATTATTACAGTGCCAGCTCTCCATACATTGACTCTATGGTCACATCGAATTATTACAGTGCCAGCTCTCCATACATTGACTCTATGGTCACATCGAATTATTACAGTGCCAGCTCTCCTTACATTGACTCTATGGTCACATCGAATTATTACAGTGCCAGCTCTCCATACATTGACTCTATGGTCACATCGAATTATTACAGCGCCAGCTCTCCTTACATTGACTCTATGGTCACATCGAATCATTACAGTGCCAGCTCCCCATACATTGACTCTATGGCCACATCGAATTATTACAGTGCCAGCTCCCCATACATTGACTCTATGGTCACATCGAATGATTACAGTGCCAGCTCTCCTTACATTGACTCTATGGTCACATCGAATCATTACAGTGCCAGCTCCCCATACATTGACTCTATGGCCACATCGAATTATTACAGTGCCAGCTCCCCATACATTGACTCTATGGTCACATCGAATTATTACAGTGCCAGCTCTCCTTACATTGACTCTATGGTCACATCGAATCATTACAGTGCCAGCTCCCCATACATTGACTCTATGGCCACATCGAATTATTACAGTGCCAGCTCCCCATACATTGACTCTATGGTCACATCGAATGATTACAGTGCCAGCTCTCCATACATTGACTCTATGGTCACATCGAATTATTACAGTGCCAGCTCTCCATACATTGACTCTATGGTCACATCGAATTATTACAGTGCCAGCTCTCCTTACATTGACTCTATGGTCACATCGAATTATTACAGTGCCAGCTCTCCTTACATTGACTCTATGGTCACATCGAATTATTACAGTGCCAGCTCTCCTTACATTGACTCTATGGTCACATCGAATTATTACAGTGCCAGCTCTCCTTACATTGACTCTATGGTCACATCGAATCATTACAGTGCCAGCTCCCCATACACTGACTCTATGGTCACATCGAATTATTACAGTGCCAGCTCTCCATACATTGACTCTATGGTCACATCGAATTATTGCAGTGCCAGCTCCCCATACACTGACTCTATGGTCACATCGAATTATTACAGTGCCAGCTCTCCATACATTGACTCTATGGTCACATCGAATTATTACAGTGCCAGCTCTCAAAACATTGACTCTATGGTCACATCGAATTATTACAGTGCCAGCTCTCCTTACATTGACTCTATGGTCACATCGAATCATTACAGTGCCAGCTCCCCATACATTGACTCTATGGCCACATCGAATTATTACAGTGCCAGCTCCCCATACATTGACTCTATGGTCACATCGAATTATTACAGTGCCAGCTCCCCATACACTGACTCTATGGTCACATCGAATTATTACAGTGCCAGCTCTCCTTACACTGACTCTATGGTCACATCGAATGATTACAGTGCCAGCTCTCCTTACATTGACTCTATGGTCACATCGAATTATTACAGTGCCAGCTCTCCATACATTGACTCTATGGTCACATCGAATTATTACAGTGCCAGCTCTCCATACATTGACTCTATGGTCACATCAAATTATTACAGTGCCAGCTCTCCTTACATTGACTCTATGGTCACATCGAATTATTACAGTGCCAGCTCTCCATACATTGACTCTATGGTCACATCGAATTATTACAGTGCCAGCTCTCCTTACATTGACTCTATGGTCACATCGAATTATTACAGTGCCAGCTCCCCATACATTGACTCTATGGTCACATCGAATTATTACAGTGCCAGCTCCCCATACATTGACTCTATGGCCACATCGAATGATTACAGTGCCAGCTCTCCTTACATTGACTCTATGGCCACATCGAATGATTACAGTGCCAGCTCTCCTTACATTGACTCTATGGTCACATCGAATTATTACAGTGCCAGCTCTCCTTACATTGACTCTATGGTCACATCGAATTATTACAGTGCCAGCTCTCCTTACATTGACTCTATGGTCACATCGAATTATTACAGCGCCAGCTCTCTCTACATTGACTCTATGGTCACATCGAATTATTACAGTGCCAGCTCTCCATACATTGACTCTATGGCCACATCGAATTATTACAGTGCCAGCTCCCCATACATTGACTCTATGGTCACATCGAATTATTACAGTGCCAGCTCTCCATACATTGACTCTATGGTCACATCGAATTATTACAGTGCCAGCTCTCCATACATTGACTCTATGGTCACATCGAATGATTACAGTGCCAGCTCTCAAAACATTGACTCTATGGTCATATCGAATTATTACAGTGCCAGCTCTCCATACATTGACTCTATGGTCACATCGAATTATTACAGTGCCAGCACTCCTTACATTGACTCCATGGTCACATCGAATTATTACAGTGCCAGCTCCCCATACATTGACTCTATGGTCACATCGAATTATTACAGTGCCAGCTCTCCATACATTGACTCTATGGTCACATCGAATTATTACAGTGCCAGCTCCCCATACATTGACTCTATGGTCACATCGAATTATTACAGTGCCAGCTCTCCTTACATTGACTCTATGGTCACATCGAATGATTACAGTGCCAGCTCCCCATACATTGACTCTATGGTCACATCGAATTATTACAGCGCCAGCTCTCTCTACATTGACTCTATGGTCACATCGAATTATTACAGTGCCAGCTCTCCATACATTGACTCTATGGCCACATCGAATTATTACAGTGCCAGCTCCCCATACATTGACTCTATGGTCACATCGAATTATTACAGTGCCAGCTCCCCATACATTGACTCTATGGTCACATCGAATTATTACAGTGCCAGCTCTCCATACATTGACTCTATGGTCACATCGAATTATTACAGTGCCAGCTCTCCATACATTGACTCTATGGTAACATCGAATGATTACAGTGCCAGCTCTCAAAACATTGACTCTATGGTCATATCGAATTATTACAGTGCCAGCTCTCCATACATTGACTCTATGGTCACATCGAATTATTACAGTGCCAGCACTCCTTACATTGACTCCATGGTCACATCGAATTATTACAGTGCCAGCTCTCTTTACATTGACTCTATGGTCACATCGAATGATTACAGTGCCAGCTCCCCATACATTGACTCTATGGTCACATCGAATTATTACAGTGCCAGCTCCCCATACATTGACTCTATGGTCACATTGAATTATTACAGTGCCAGCTCTCCTTACATTGACTCTATGGTCACATCGAATGATTACAGTGCCAGCTCCCCATACATTGACTCTATGGTCACATCGAATTATTACAGCGCCAGCTCTCTCTACATTGACTCTATGGTCACATCGAATTATTACAGTGCCAGCTCTCCATACATTGACTCTATGGCCACATCGAATTATTACAGTGCCAGCTCCCCATACATTGACTCTATGGTCACATCGAATTATTACAGTGCCAGCTCCCCATACACTGACTCTATGATCACATCGAATTATTACAGTGCCAGCTCTCAAAACATTGACTCTATGGTCACATCGAATTATTACAGTGCCAGCTCTCCTTACATTGACTCTATGGTCACATCGAATCATTACAGTGCCAGCTCCCCATACACTGACTCTATGGTCACATCGAATTATTACAGTGCCAGCTCTCCATACATTGACTCTATGGTCACATCGAATTATTGCAGTGCCAGCTCCCCATACACTGACTCTATGGTCACATCGAATTATTACAGTGCCAGCTCTCCATACATTGACTCTATGGTCACATCGAATTATTACAGTGCCAGCTCTCAAAACATTGACTCTATGGTCACATCGAATTATTACAGTGCCAGCTCTCCTTACATTGACTCTATGGTCACATCGAATCATTACAGTGCCAGCTCCCCATACATTGACTCTATGGCCACATCGAATTATTACAGTGCCAGCTCCCCATACATTGACTCTATGGTCACATCGAATTATTACAGTGCCAGCTCCCCATACACTGACTCTATGGTCACATCGAATTATTACAGTGCCAGCTCTCCTTACACTGACTCTATGGTCACATCGAATGATTACAGTGCCAGCTCTCCTTACATTGACTCTATGGTCACATCGAATGATTACAGTGCCAGCTCTCCATACATTGACTCTATGGTCACATCGAATTATTACAGTGCCAGCTCTCCATACATTGACTCTATGGTCACATCAAATTATTACAGTGCCAGCTCTCCTTACATTGACTCTATGGTCACATCGAATTATTACAGTGCCAGCTCTCCATACATTGACTCTATGGTCACATCAAATTATTACAGTGCCAGCTCTCCTTACATTGACTCTATGGTCACATCGAATTATTACAGTGCCAGCTCTCCATACATTGACTCTATGGTCACATCAAATTATTACAGTGCCAGCTCTCCTTACATTGACTCTATGGTCACATCGAATTATTACAGTGCCAGCTCTCCTTACACTGACTCTATGGTCACATCGAATTATTACAGTGCCAGCTCCCCATACATTGACTCTATGGTCACATCGAATTATTACAGTGCCAGCTCCCCATACATTGACTCTATGGCCACATCGAATGATTACAGTGCCAGCTCTCCTTACATTGACTCTATGGCCACATCGAATGATTACAGTGCCAGCTCTCCTTACATTGACTCTATGGTCACATCGAATTATTACAGTGCCAGCTCTCCTTACATTGACTCTATGGTCACATCGAATTATTACAGTGCCAGCTCTCCTTACATTGACTCTATGGTCACATCGAATTATTACAGCGCCAGCTCTCTCTACATTGACTCTATGGTCACATCGAATTATTACAGTGCCAGCTCTCCATACATTGACTCTATGGCCACATCGAATTATTACAGTGCCAGCTCCCCATACATTGACTCTATGGTCACATCGAATTATTACAGTGCCAGCTCTCCATACATTGACTCTATGGTCACATCGAATTATTACAGTGCCAGCTCTCCATACATTGACTCTATGGTCACATCGAATGATTACAGTGCCAGCTCTCAAAACATTGACTCTATGGTCATATCGAATTATTACAGTGCCAGCTCTCCATACATTGACTCTATGGTCACATCGAATTATTACAGTGCCAGCACTCCTTACATTGACTCCATGGTCACATCGAATTATTACAGTGCCAGCTCTCTTTACATTGACTCTATGGTCACATCGAATGATTACAGTGCCAGCTCCCCATACATTGACTCTATGGTCACATCGAATTATTACAGTGCCAGCTCCCCATACATTGACTCTATGGTCACATCGAATTATTACAGTGCCAGCTCTCCTTACATTGACTCTATGGTCACATCGAATGATTACAGTGCCAGCTCCCCATACATTGACTCTATGGTCACATCGAATTATTACAGTGCCAGCTCTCCTTACATTGACTCTATGGTCACATCGAATTATTACAGTGCCAGCTCTCCATACATTGACTCTATGGCCACATCGAATTATTACAGTGCCAGCTCCCCATACATTGACTCTATGGTCACATCGAATTATTACAGCGCCAGCTCTCTCTACATTGACTCTATGGTCACATCGAATTATTACAGTGCCAGCTCTCCATACATTGACTCTATGGCCACATCGAATTATTACAGTGCCAGCTCCCCATACATTGACTCTATGGTCACATCGAATTATTACAGTGCCAGCTCCCCATACATTGACTCTATGGTCACATCGAATTATTACAGTGCCAGCTCTCCATACATTGACTCTATGGTCACATCGAATTATTACAGTGCCAGCTCTCCATACATTGACTCTATGGTCACATCGAATGATTACAGTGCCAGCTCTCAAAACATTGACTCTATGGTCATATCGAATTATTACAGTGCCAGCTCTCCATACATTGACTCTATGGTCACATCGAATTATTACAGTGCCAGCACTCCTTACATTGACTCCATGGTCACATCGAATTATTACAGTGCCAGCTCTCCTTACATTGACTCTATGGTCACATCGAATTATTACAGTGCCAGCTCCCCATACATTGACTCTATGGTCACATCGAATTATTACAGCGCCAGCTCTCTCTACATTGACTCTATGGTCACATCGAATTATTACAGTGCCAGCTCTCCATACATTGACTCTATGGCCACATCGAATTATTACAGTGCCAGCTCCCCATACATTGACTCTATGGTCACATCGAATTATTACAGTGCCAGCTCTCCTTACATTGACTCTATGGTCACATCGAATTATTACAGTGCCAGCTCCCCATACATTGACTCTATGGTCACATCGAATTATTACAGTGCCAGCTCCCCATACATTGACTCTATGGTCACATCGAATTATTACAGTGCCAGCTCTCCTTACATTGACTCTATGGTCACATCGAATTATTACAGCGCCAGCTCTCTCTACATTGACTCTATGGTCACATCGAATTATTACAGTGCCAGCTCTCCTTACATTGACTCTATGGTCACATCGAATGATTACAGTGCCAGCTCTCCATACATTGACTCTATGGTCATATCGAATTATTACAGTGCCAGCTCTCCATACATTGACTCTATGGTCACATCGAATTATTACAGTGCCAGCTCTCCTTACATTGACTCTATGGTCATATCGAATTATTACAGTGCCAGCTCTCCTTACATTGACTCTATGGTCACATCGAATTATTACAGTGCCAGCTCTCCTTACATTGACTCTATGGTCACATCGAATTATTACAGTGCCAGCTCTCCTTACATTGACTCTATGGTCACATCGAATCATTACAGTGCCAGCTCTCCTTACATTGACTCTATGGCCACATCGAATTATTACAGTGCCAGCTCTCCATACATTGACTCTATGGTCACATCGAATTATTACAGTGCCAGCTCTCCATACATTGACTCTATGGCCACATCGAATTATTACAGTGCCAGCTCTCCATACATTGACTCTATGGTCACATCGAATCATTACAGTGCCAGCTCTCCATACATTGACTCTATGGTCACATCGAATCATTACAGTGCCAGCTCTCCATACATTGACTCTATGGTCACATCGAATTATTACAGTGCCAGCTCTCCATACATTGACTCTATGGTCACATCGAATTATTACAGTGCCAGCTTACCTTACATTGACTCTATGGTCACATCGAATCATTACAGTGCCAGCTCTCCATACATTGACTCTATGGTCACATCGAATTATTACAGTGCCAGCTCTCCTTACATTGACTCTATGGTCACATCGAATTATTACAGTGCCAGCTCTCCTTACATTGACTCTATGGTCACATCGAATCATTACAGTGCCAGCTCCCCATACATTGACTCTATGGCCACATCGAATTATTACAGTGCCAGCTCTCCATACATTGACTCTATGGTCACATCGAATTATTACAGTGCCAGCTCACCTTACATTGACTCTATGGTCACATCGAATTATTACAGTGCCAGCTCTCCTTACATTGACTCTATGGTCACATCGAATTATTACAGTGCCAGCTCTCCATACATTGACTCCATGGTCACATCGAATTATTACAGTGCCAGCTCTCCATACATTGACTCCATGGTCACATCGAATGATTACAGTGCCAGCTCTCCTTACATTGACTCTATGGTCACATCGAATTATTACAGTGCCAGCTCTCCATACATTGACTCCATGGTCACATCGAATTATTACAGTGCCAGCTTTCAAGCGGTATTAAACCCCCCAAAAAACATTTTATTATTGCAGCTTACCAATTCTTAGATGTGATGGCTGCATTCATTTTCTCTTTTTAGCCTTTCTTTCTTCTATTTTCATCTGGTGATTTGGCCAGTAAATCTGTTGTTTTTAAAAAAAAAAAAAAAAACAAGCTCATCAGCAGAATGTATCAGTTACAGAGATGAGATAAACCATTTAGCACTGGCAGGGGTGCTTACAAAGATCTTCTTTTATCTATTGATATAAAACCTTTATCCCAAATGGGGGGAAAAAAACAGTTTTCTGTAACTGATTATAAAGTTATGAAGTTTGGCTTCAATTTGTTAGTATATGTAAATCTGCTAGTTCTTCTAACACTCTTCCTCCCAAACTGACAATGCTTCTGTCTAAAGTTGCCCCCTGTTCTCCTTTATCCAGGGGGGGCGCTCTAACATAGGAAGTGTGTTACTGGCTGGATCACCAGGTGAAAACAGAGGGGAAAAAAAGAAAAACGAATGCAGCCGCCATTGGTAAGCTGTAATAGCTATCATTTGTGGTTTTGGGTGGAATATCATTTTCACTATGATGGCACCTTGTGACACACAAGACGGGCACAGTGTAGAATAGGATTTAGTATTGGAGCTGACCATGGTGCTGAAATTCCCAGCTCTGTCCACCCATCTCCTGTTTCTGAGGAGGATACAATGTAACCAAAATACAATCCAATACGTATCAGTTCTGAGGAGGATACAATGTAACCATAATACAATCCAATACGTATCAGTTCTGAGGAGGATACAATGTAACCAAAATACAATCCAATACGTATCAGTTCTGAGGAGGATACAATGTAACCATAATACAATCCAATACGTATCAGTTCTGAGGAGGATACAATGTAACCAAAATACAATCCAATACGTATCAGTTCTGAGGAGGATACAATGTAACCATAATACAATCCAATACGTATCAGTTCTGAGGAGGATACAATGTAACCATAATCGGGGGGGGGATTCACTAGAACTGGAGAGTGCAAATCCGATGCAGCTTCTATCTTCAGCTTCTTCATTTAAAGTGATTGTAAAGGTTTGTTTAAAAAAAAATGAAAAAAAATCATGTCATACTTCCCTCCTCTGAGGGTTTTGCACAGAGCAGCCCCAATCCTCCTTTTCTGGGGTCCCCTGGTGGAGCTCCTGGCTCCTCCTCTGCATCGAGTGCCCCCACAGAGAGCCACATTCCATGGGGGGCACACGTGTGGGCGCTTGCTCCCGAGTCCTGCTGCTGCATCCATTGACACAGACAGCAGGACTCGGCCCCGCCCCCAGGCTCCTGTTTTACTGGATTTGATTGACAACAGCAGGAGCCAATGGCTCCTGCTGCTATCAATCTATCCAATGAGGACTCGAGCCAGTGGCTGGAGCTGCTGGGCTCGTTCTCATCTCTGGAAAGATCAGGTTCAAGTAAAATGGGGGCTCTGGGGGGGAGCTGCACCACAGACGGTTTTTCACCTTAAGGCCGGGTTCACACCTATGCGAATCGGATGCGGGTTCCTCCGCTGCCACTGATGCCCCGATTCCCGCCGCTGCCTGATGTCCACCGATTCCCCAGATTCCTGCTGCCTAGATAGGGTAAGTGCACTGATCGTCAATGTAACCATTCTACAATACAATATGTATCAGTTCTGAGGATGATACATATCTTATTGTAGAATGATTACATTGTATCATCCTCAGAACTGATACATATCTTATTGTAGAATGGTTACATTGTATCAGTTCTGAGGATGATACAATGTAACCGTTCTACAATACAATATGTACAAGTCTGAGGATGATACATATCTTATTGTAGAATGATTACAATGTATCATCCTCAGAACTGATAGGTATTGTATTGTAGAACAGTTACATTGTATCATCCTCAGAACTGAGACATATCTTATTGTAGAACGGTTACATTGTATCAGTTCTGAGGAGGATACAATGTAACCATAATACAATCCAATACGTATCAGTTCTGAGGATGATACAATGTAACCATTCTACAATACAATACATATCAGTTGTAGGGATGGAATCCTGTGATCTGCGTTCTGTACAGATCTGTCATGATGAAGGTAATATAGGGAATATATGGAGGACAGGGAGAGGTGACATTACATTGAATTGTAGGAAAAGTGACAAACTAGTGAAGAGTCAGCCTGGAGCCGCAGTGAAGGAAGAGCTGCCCTTCCAGTCTTCTAATATAAAGAAATGACATGTACACTGCATTCATCTACAACTGACATTTTTCAACAGTCTAGAAATTACAGAAAAGGTATTTAAAAAAAAGAAAATAGCAGGAACCATAGGCGTGCGCACAGAGTGTGCCAGGTGTGTCTGGGCACACCCTAATCACCCATTTAGTATTATTGGGGGGTGGCTAAAAATCTGCTAGTTGGATAAATCGATGGGGTTTTTGCTCACAAGAGGGTGATTTTTCTGTTTTAACCCCTTCCTGCCCAGCCCCAGCATCCCTTTAGGGACTTGTTCACATGTACTTTGTTCTTTGAAAAGCAATCTGCGTTCAGAATGCTCTTAAGAGAGCATTTGGCAGGCAGTGAGGAGGCATTGTATCACCTCCACACCACCTGCTTTAACCCCTAGAACTGTGCATGAGTATTGTACAACCACCTGCATTGCACACAGTTGTGGGGTGCTTGCAGAGCAGCTCCAATCATTTGAATGGGTCATGTTCAGCAGGCGGTGTGCCCACAGAAAGCAAGAGGTTATAATTCCTGCCACGGTCACAAAACAAAGCATCACAGTGGCAGCCTGTGTACACTCCAGTTCCCAAACTATCCTTGAATATACAGATAGTTTGTAAAAAACAGGCATTTTTTTCCTGTCCATAAATGTCCGTGCACAAACGTGTGTTTGAGCTTTGGGGTGCACACCCTAATGCAATAGGCTGCGCACACCTATGGCAGGAACTCATATCAACCAATCAGAAGTCATCTCTGGTAAAGTGAAATCTGCTATAAAAATGGGAAAGAAATGAAGTGAAATCTGCTTGGCATGGCACTGACGCACTGCACAGGAGTGACTCTGTCTCTGCCCCGTCTTCTTATCTCTCCTGAGCAATTTCTACTCATCCTGGAAATAATCTCGGAGATGTGAGGACGGAAGATGAAAGCGACATCCATTCTCGGAGACGGTGAGGTCATAGCCCCGTGCGGCGTGAACATTATCGGGCGTTTCATCTACCGACGCCAATTGCTGTGACAGGAACTGAGGCGGCCTTTGATGAACACAAAACTTCATACTAACAAAGAGAAAAAAAAAAAACAGGCTGAGAAGCGTGAACCAAGAAAACAGCAAATAATGGCGCAATTAGTGAGAAAGGTAA